>NC_079170.1:60036085-60141085 GCF_947568905.1 Ostrea edulis | reverse complement strand
AGAAAGAGCCTTCGAATGGTTTTACCTGTACGAAATATCTTACACGGGCCCTAACAGCCCGTGCTATGAATATTAATGTCACCTGACTAGGTGACAATGCTATCAACCAATAGATGTTAGGAAATGATAAACACGTACACGTGTTTAGGTATCTTCAATAAATACATTAATAACGCAAAGTGAAAAGGCGTTATAACGCGAAAAAAGGAGTAATAACGCGAGAAGAGGCGTTGTTACGCCTTTCCAAAAGGTGTTCTACGCCTTTCCAAAAGGCGTCACTACGCCTTTTCAAAATGCATTATTACGCTTTTCCAAATGGCGTTATTACCCCTTTTAAAAAGGCGTTATAACGCCCTTTCCAAGGGGGAGGGGTTATTACGCCTTTCAAAAATCGTCAACAAACGAAATCATCAAAAGCTGTGAATTTTCGGATCGTATGGGGCTTTAATGAATATTTGAAGGTATGTTTGGACATAAGAATAGTAGGAAAATATGTTAAGAATTTTTTTATATTAAATTTATGCGACAGCAACACAAGAATACAACGATATCAGGCCTCAACCGTGTGCAGCTTTTTGTGCGCTGTAAATCGAAGGTTTTTGATAAGGGGTGGATCTGTAGCTCTCTGTCCGTCACAATATTTTTTTTCAGAGAGCTACAGTTCTGCAGCTACCCATAAGTTTCCCTGTGTAGTTTTTATACCACTGATATTCCCTTTTGTACAAAGATCCCAAAAATGTAAAACATCACAAAAATAAGCCCATCTGGTTAAAAAAAAAAAAAAAAAAAAAAACACACACAGGCAATTTTTTTTAAAATTCAATTTTTAAAAGATAAATTCCTACTCTGATATGCAACATGACTTTGCTCGCTACATGTCAAAATGTCGCAAACCTTACCTTAATGAACATTTTAATGATCGACAATCGAAAACAAGACAAGGAGTAAATCCCAGAGATGCACGTGCCATAAAACTCAAAATGTGGGCAAATTCTGACGCCTAGCTAGGACTACAGTTGTCTGCAAATTATATAAAGAAAAGTGAATAGATGATTACTCAAAACAAAGGCTCAGGAATACAACTCAATGGATACAAATCATATCCAACCACAAATCATGGGTTATCTTATAGACAGATACACACACACACACACACACAGAGAGAGAGAGAGAGAGAGAGAGAGAGAGAGAGAGAGATTTTAAAAATAAAAAATGACAACAATCTAATAATTTTACAGGTAGTTCTAGTCATTCAGAATTTTTACAATATATTTTGTAAATGCAAAAATATATGAATTATTCTATATCAATTATTGAATATATTCAGTTGGTGATTTTGAATACAAATTTAATTTAATAAAAATTTACCCATGTTTATCATGAATAAAGAGGAAACAGACACTCTGTGATGAATGACATATTTTGAAAACATACGGCGGAATGAAACCACCAAACGACGAAAGTCAGAGAAAAATACTAAATTACGAAACAATCTTTATAAAGACTAATCATATTTTATGATACAGGAGATAGCTGATAACATTATTTGTGATACCGGTTGATACCGATATACATGTATGACACTGTCCCGATACATACGCTTGGCGTTACATGTAGCTATATAGGTAATAGGTAGGTGCTAGAGGTTACTGTCACCCCCAACCCCGGTCTGTAATTGTATGGTAACGAGAATTCTCTCCACGGGAAATTACATTGTATGTTGACAATGTTTCGGAATAATTAAAATAATATATCAAAGTTGTCGTAACCTTAACCTATGAAGTAACGTCGACAGACCGGTTTTAGTGCGTATCTTTAAAAGGCGCGTACAATGAACGCAGTGCTGTCCTGCTTATTTATCGGTATTATCACTGGAGAAACATACAAGATTTAGACCATCTTTAACAGCTGTTATCATATTTAAAAAAAAATATAACTAACTTATAAATGTATACCAAAAGGACAGTTGGTGAGATCATTAAATTCCTTTCTCAATTAAGGCAACGGTGAGTAATTTTCTACAGGCTATGTCTAACAAAATTCCATGTATTGATGAAATGAAACACTGGTGAATGATTTAAAGATTTCAAATATTATGATTTGTTTTATCAGTGCAGTGCAAAAGGTACGCATATACATGTAATAATTCTACTTTTTTCATTGCATGTAACAGTTTCATTTTTTACTCTTTTATTTCATAACGTTCCAAATGTCATACACATGAGCATAATATAACAATTGACGGAAAAACCATCAAATGAATCTAACATGAATTCCGAAGTTTGTTACGAAGAGAAGGTGCATGTACATACATACTGCCTATATTGCATGTTGTTTTTGTTTTTTTTATGTTTCTCAAATTTCAAAAATATACGAGGGAACGAAATACAAAATCAATAACGCTAAATGTGGACCAAGTCTAAACGGCGTGGTTCCATAAGGTAGGAAGATGTTGTTTTTCACAAATATTAACTATTAAATATTAACTAATATGTTTGAAATTCAAATAAATGATAATTAGGATGATCAACTAAAATGTGACGTGATATACGCTACATCTACTCTATTTTGCTTATAGGAGCTGTGAGGTTGATCACTGTTCGTTATCTTCGCCTTTCATCTATTGATCTTCATCATTGTCGTTTTTAAATGAATGTTTACCTGTTTAGGGGAATTTTGTTTCGTACGATTTGACTTCACAAAATTTTAACATTACACTATTACATAGGTCGCGTTTCTGTTGTATATGATTGTGATCAGACGGTACGGGGTCGAAAGAATAACCTCAAAACCGGAATTCAATATTCTTCAGCTACACGTAGGGGTCCGTGTTTGTCCAACTCTCTATTTTTTATTGCTTATAGGAGTTATCATACTGATCACTGTTCGTTATCTTCACCTTTCATGTAGCTATGACAGGATTTGTGTTCACCAGTGCGTTTGCATTGCTTGCTGGATTAGTGAGTCGCAGTCCATAAAATTATCAATACGGTATAGAATCTTTAAGTGAATTCATCATCACATAGGAAGTCCTAATTTTACATACATGTAACTTGTCCGTCTGGTGAATCGTAGCGAAACTAATTTAGTACGTGTCATGAAAATTAGCAAGCATACATGTAGGTAACTGCGATAATATCTGGAACATACTCATTGGAAATTTTCTCTGAAATGTCTAATAGTATTGTCTAAGCTTGAACAATTGAGAAACAGAACTACTATCAGCTACAAACTTCCGCCAATATTTGTTTGTACACAAACCAAATCTATATACCATGAAACATCGACGGAGGAGTTTGCCATTAACTAGTGTAAATTTAGTGTACCATGTGACTTTTGTGTGTTTCTAGATGTGTGTGACGTCATATTTCTGTGTTCAAAAAAAAAAGAGTTGCAGCCATTGTATTTGTCACCGTAAAACCTACATGTATCATGGCTCAAATGAAACTATTGTACATACCTTTACGTATATTTACGTAGTTTACAAGCGCAGAATATGTCACTTTTTACGAAGTTTTCATAACTAAAGCAAAACAATTGCATTCATTTACATATCTTGTCATTTGTGGACGACAATAAAAGGACAATAATAACATCTTTTTAGTGCTATTGATACGAAATTAAAACTAAATGGATATTTAGAAAGAACAGGTAGTCCGTTACCAAAATCGCAAATTTGATTATCCCAGGGGTAGATGTTTTGGTATCAGGATGGGGCCAAAATGGTTTGTTATTGAATATGTGAACAATAGAACATATTTATTTTCTTGATAACTACCATTCCAATTCTTTTCAAGTTTGGTATGAAGCATTTCTGGGACGGGGGAGGGGGTTACATTGTACATTTCATGATTTCTACACCAATGGGGCCTTAGGGTCAGGACAAAAACTGGACAAAGTTTCAAAAATATTCTTCTCTATAACCGCATATCTTAATGAAAAACTAAATGCATAGTGACATAGAACAGAAAGATGTTCTACCAAATTTGTGAATTTCATGACCCCCTTGGTAGATATTCTGACTCTAGGGCGGGGCCAAACTTGGTACATAGTGTCTGTGTAGAACATCCAAACCATTTTCTTTAATGGTATTGATACTAAATTGAAACTAAATAGATACATGTATTTGGGAGTTTTCCCAAATGAATAATTTGCTCGGAAACGAGTCCGAGTACATATGAGTTTGACAGCTTTAGTATATAGTGATATCACAGTTCTATTTGTAGAAAAAATATGTTACTCTAGATGTTTTAATTGTCGAATTATATTACCAATGCATGGGGTTTCTTCGCATGAAATAAACAAACAAATGAAACAATTAATATTATTAGCTATGTTTGAGATATGTGAAGTCAAATAAAAGATTCCATCGGGTTTTGTGTTCTTAAACATTTCCACAGAAAACCCTACAAAAACACAACTGGGTTCTCTGGAAAAACCCACGGGGTAAAACTCCTTCAGATTTGAGGTTGGGTAAAAATTCCTATTTGTTTCTGAAATGTATAGTGTGGGTTAATTCAATGTGGATTCTTACTCCATTTAAACATCGAAACTAACCAAAATGTCGATTCTTTTATTCATTTATTTCGTGTGAACAAACTCTAGTAATTGGTATATAACTAAAGCGGAAAAGGCTGTGCAACATTTGTCAATTCTAGAGTTGTCCGTCATTGTTTATCAAACGTTTAAGAGAAACGTTTTCTCTAAAATGTGTTATTGACTACACAGTAATCCATGTATAAAGCACTCTAATACATTTGTAGAGAAGGATGACGTTTGGAATAATATTTCTGTTCTTGGTCACGTGCTGCAGTTTCACATATGGATTAACGCCCTGCTCTGGTTTGTATATTCGTATTCTGAAAACTAAGTATTATTAACAATCTTTTTTCGTAAATCTCTGAGTATTAAGTATTCGCAAATGATGAAACCTAAATACTTTAGTTGTCGACGACAATTGTTCACAATATGTTTTACACGCAGAGAAAAGCTAATGATTGGTGTGTGGTATAAAGAACGAACAAAATCTATTTTTATCGGTATTGTATAACAAAATAGGATTGACACATGTATATCACTTTGTGACTACCGGTATTATAGAAATTGGAAACATGTTTTCTTTTATTAGGGGACTGGGAACTCGTGTATCATGCAGTGAGCGGCAACGGCCAAAGTTTCATGGACACCTGGCAGAAAAAGTTCACTAAAAAGTGCGAGCCCTTTACCGATAATTGTCAATGCTACTACCGGGAGGGTTGTCTGTCGCCAAAACTGCGAATGGAAACGCTAGGTGTCACTCCAAGAAAAATCCTCAGAAGTCCAAAAATTGACTATTGGAATTGTCTCAATATTAAAAGGGTGAATACTCCGGGAAAGCATTATTAAGTTAGCGGATATTGACATGTTTTACAAATTCACTAGAATGAAAATCATAGACAGTGTCTACAAGTGTACAATCGAATGGTTGCATTTGAAATTTTATTGTTCGATTCCATTCAAGCCCACAAAAATTCATTTCACGTTTATATGAATATCAACACTTCTACTGTTCTGAAGAGAACAAAAAAATGTATTATCCAAGATACATGTAACTTTCCCCCACAAAAATAATGCTTCTTATCTACAATGTGTAATTCTTATTAAAGGTCAGAATGGAGTTGAATAAGGAAAGCAAGACTGTGGCATTTATTGAATTCAATGGACAAGGATCCAACTACATGAACTGGTTCCACCGAGGTAGAGTCTTGAAATCTAGCTGGATAGACCTGAGAAGGAATGGACGTTTCAACTTCTTTTCAATGAAGAAGTAAATATCAATGGACATTCTTAATTATTTTTTATCTTTAAAATGCAAGTGTATTTAGTTCATCATATTCATGCATATTCAATTAATTTAATTCCTTATTGATGAATTGGTATTTTTATGGAACAAACATTATGCATCTGAAAACCATATCAATCTTATACTTTCAGAGCATGATAGATAACATTGCATGTAAAATACGTATGGTGTATTTTGATAAAGATATATCATTTACATCCCATGGATCGTGTAAAATTTCCAGAGTCTTAAGTCTGCATTACAGACAAACATCGCATAGAATGCGAAAAATTCGTGCAACAAATTGAAAGGAAACTAATCATTGAAAATGCGTTTTTGATATTATTTTCAATGTTATACGATATAATCTAACTTGGTGCAGTTTACGCTAAATGTAATCCGCGAAGAAGCGTAAACTGCACCAAATTTGATTATATTGTAAAACATAGGTCAAAATTAGCTTTACTCCTTATAATTCAATGAAAAAGACAAAACTACAGTGTCCAAGTCTTACTTTATCAGTGGCGTATTTAAGGGGGGGGGGGGGTAGCTGACGCGAGCCCCCCTAATATTTTCAAATTTAAGGTAAATCATGGTATCTTGTTTAGAATTGTACTAAACGATAAAAGAAGCAATAATTTCTTCCCCTCTCGGAGAAATAAATGACAAAATCGTTGGTTTCTTGAATTACTTTATTGGGAGAACTTGATTTTTCCCCCCAAAAGCCCTTACAATTTGCGTCATTTTATTAATTTCACCTTATTAAAAATGATAGAAATAGTACAAATGACTAAAAAGGAGACATATTTCAAGCCCTATAAAATCTGTAAAATCCAGGAGCTTCCGGGGGAAAATGTAAACGATAGCAGACGCACTAGTTTCTTCCACTCTCGGAGATCTTTTTTATTGAATTAATTTTATTGGGAAACTTACATTTTTTTCCAAAACCCCTTAGAATTTGCGTCATTTTATTAATTTCACCTTATTAAAAATGATAGAAAATAATAAGAATGACTACACATGAGACATATTTCGAGCCCTATAAAATCCGGGGGCTTCCCTGTGCCCCCACCTTGGACAACCCCGGATCCGCCCCTGTTTATAAAAATGTTTAACAAACATTAGAATTTACATACATTGTTTTTGCACAGCGAATGGATTGGCTTAGCATCATACCGACGAGGTGTCGACCTTGAAGGAAGCCATCTTGGTTCATTTATCAAATTTGAAAACGGAAGATGGAGTTTGCAACAAATCTTGAAGTCGCTCCAACAGAAAGTACTAGAAAGTTTAGATCAGACATCACACAAAATATGTCCTGATCATTTAGGCCTACCAATATGCGATTTTTGACTTTTCTATTTTTCTATGTAAATATTCTATCGTCTTGAGGAAGGGACAGCTTGTCCTGAAAATTTGACAATTCACTGTTGTTCGTGTCGTTGGTCATTTTAGTGCTTTTTATATCCTTTTTTATTTGACCTCGTATCTAATATATATATATATATATATATATATATATATATATATATATAATCTAAAAGAATAAAATCCAAAATGATCACATAATACCGTAAGCAACGATCGTTGATTATTATATGATCAGTTTGGATTTTATTCTTTTAAATTATCTAACAACTGTGCCCATTTCTTCATTCATTTTTTGACATTAGAGAGAGAGAGAGAGAGAGAGAGAGAGAGAGAGAGAGAGAGAGAGAGAGAGTTTAATCAGTTTCCACAGCCTAATCACAAATACTCACCGAATGATATATTGATGGAAATACATTTCGTTTCTCCCATTGCAATTAAAGCTCTGACCTTGAATTTCTTATTTTAGCTTTAATGAGTATTCCCAAAATTGCGACAATTTTTTGACCTTCAAAACTTTCAAACTATGTTAAAACAATATCAGGAATCATTACAAGTGTGGATATATATCTTCATATTTTGGTTTCAAAATTGCGGCTTTGATTTGGGTTTTTTTTAAAAAGGGGGGATGTAAAGGAAGAAATGTATTGACCTTGAAAAGTAGTATATTATAAGTATATCTTCTTTGACTTCTAAACCACGATAAAACATTATTCTAAATATTCAAGAACGGATTCACATAGATCTTTATGTTTTGATATTAGAATTTCAGGATTGCGGCTTTAATTTGTTTGACCTTGAAAAATGTATTAGCATTAAAAGTAATACAGTATCTTTTCCTCAGACTTCTCTTTCAATCACCTTTTGGATTATTAATTTTAGTGCAAGATTTATTTGTTTATTAATTGGTTGTGTTGATTTTGTATTTTAATCGTGTTCTTATAGTAATCATATTATTATTTTTCGTTGTCGGCACTGTTTACCATATCCAAATCCACAATGCTACGGACTACCAAATAATTTTTAAAAAACTTAATCACTCCAAATCATTATCTTCCCACCATTTTTTTTCACAATCACGTTGTTTTGGAAGTTTTTTCTCCAAAGTCTGGTTTCTATAATTTTGAATAAATAATTCTATTTTTATTCCGACCTGATGATGGTGTACACTCTTTACACCAACGTCTGTAGACACGCTTACATTTGTACAACGAAACCAATTTTATCAATTCAGTACATCAGTGCATCATTCTTGTTAATAATGTAGATTATTAAAATTTGTCGTTTTCGTGGTGTGTGATATTTGTTTATGTAACATATGTCTCTTGATAAAGACGCGTTATATATAAATATTTACATTTGCCAATGCACTTCCTTATATGACAGTACTAATGAAATCGATGTTCAATTTCGTATGACATGAATTTGGTCACGTGATCAGTTTGTTCTTGCGTATGAATACAATCACCGCTTCAAAAGTCAGTTCCTGTATTTTCACCTGGCTTCTTGCTTATGCAATGCAGTGGGATATTTAGACACCCCCCCCCCTCTCGCCACAAATTTAAATAATAGAAATAGTGTGAGTAAAATTCCAGATTGGCACCCAAAATGGCTGAGTATTCTGGCTAATACTTGACTTTCACCCCCCCCCCCCTTTCGTAAAACCTGGATCCGCCACTGCAATGATATCATAACAGAAACAAACGCAGCAGGATATTTATACAGATTTTATTTTGTAAACAAACAAGATTTCCTCAATTTATAAAAGAGAAACATTAAACATATCATTCTGTTGTTTCATTTTAAACAGTTTTAAATACCGTCTTCAACTTCTGCATGACGATTTTATAAAGTTCTGATATTGGAAGCGAAGACATGTAGACAGAGTTATAAGCCTATTTACTTTATGATGATAAGTTAACCTGTTGTGTCCTGGCAACTTCCATCACGGCTATGACTCAGCATGATCATAAGCGAGGCTGGTTTCGAGGCTCGAAAAATTTAGATGTTCATGTCAGGGTACCGGTGCGAGTCTTCATTAAAATCCTACAACAGAAATTGCTCAAGTGAACAAAAACTCCGTCAGTTCGTTTTATTTTCTTTTACACACACTGAATGTAAATAAAAGACGCAACCTACTTGCACTTTGTCTAAATCTGTCCTACTGTCTTGAATCGTGCGTATCGTCTCCTGCATGGCTACGTTTACCACGAGTCCTAACGATGAACATACTGTTGTTTCTTTCCAAAAACCTGACTAAGCTTAACGTTAACTTGACCCATCATATCCACCATCAATTCTCTCAGATCCTTTGAATTTCTGTCGAAATCTGTGATCAACAAGCGTTTTCAACTGACGCGACCAAATCACATCACGGATGTATTTTACTCCGCTCTTCTTGTCGTTATTTCAGTTAACTTTAAGTTCTAAATTACCTTTATTTTACACATGTTTCGTCTTTTTTTTTTTAACATTTTCAATTAAATATCTCTATCTTATATTCTATTTTATATTGTTCCTAATTTTTTATTCGATAAAACTCTAACGAATTATATTTTGTGTTCTACGATCGTTATTTTGGTCATCTGCTACATAATCATGGGAGCTCGGTAAGAACACAAATCAAAATAGAAAATATAAATATAAGAAATAAAATATCATTTTTGAATGTTATTGGGATATGACATGAAGTTGGTACGTGATCAAATCTACTATAACGCCCTTCGGGCGTTATAGGATTTGATCACGTGACCAAATTCATGTCATATCCCAACAACATTAAAAAATGATATCTTATTTCTTAAATACATACATACGTAAGTGCGTGCGTGTGTGCGTGTGCGTGTGTGTGTGTGTGTGTGGATGATGTGTGTGCGTATGTGTGTCTGTGCGCACTAACTTTTTTCACTACTACAAGATTTGTTTGATGCTAACCTAAAATTCTATTTTCTACAAGCATGCATTAAACTTTCAAGTATGCATATTTTGAAAAACAAAATAGTGGGCGATTTTTCAAAGGCAATGTCAATAGAACAGACAAGAAAGAAATACATAAATTGCAAAGTCTTTCATTTGTAAGCGATTCTAAAAGATGTTTCATGAGGTGCCTTTCAAATAGATACATGTAAAAGAATAGAGTATGTGTCCTGGACAATTATATGTATAAATTGAATACATTCGAAAACAGAATTATTATGGGCATGAATAACAAATTTAAAGAACAAAAATCAAATAGACACGTAGGGAGAACAGTGAATCGAATGTAGAAAATTGTTGAATTTCGGGTATTCTGCTACACAGGGAACAACGGCACGGCAGACATTTCTTTATCAATAAAAGTTACGGTGGGTGTCCCAATGATAAAGGATGGCTTGTTGTTATGGACGCCAAAGGATCTAAACCATGTCGCTGGGAAAAGCAGAGACGATATCCCCAATTTCTGTACAGTAAAGGCAACAAATACGGAAGATGGCGGAGTATGCGTATGTGTTTTATTATGCTATAGAAAAATCATTTCTGAAATGCATTTGATATTCATTGAACTCGTAATAAATCAAATTTGGAATCCTTTATTTTGCCACGATTCGTAATGTTAGCTAATTTTTGTCCCATTGTGAGTAAGATTCGAAGTCCATTATCCGTTTGCTGTCGTTGTAAAGTAATATGCAGACTAACAGATTAAAAACAAGTTTCCTTAACTCACGACATTGTGTAACAGCTTTGGTGTTAAGATGTTCGGGTAAGCATTGATGGTATATATGAGATATTGTCATGTAAGAAAATAGTTATATTTGGTCAGATTGCATCATTGTAGAGTTCCTTCGTGCAATTTTCGAGGCACAGCAAGGTACTAGAATGTAATTATAAAAACCCCTATTTAAAGATAAGTAGCCTACTAAATGATATGGAAACATTTTAACAAAATCAATATATACATTGCGGGTCATTTCGTAGATCTTGTAAGCAAATTTTTAAACATTGACATAGAAAACATACTTCTTGTAAGACCACAGCAGAAGAACAACGCATTATGCACGAGTTTTTAGGCTTCACGGGAAGTTTGAGAAAAACAAAACATATATAGTTGTATATATCGTAAGCTCTTCTGATGCAATTCAATGCCCAAATTAAGGCTCTATATGTTTTACTTGATAAGAACATAGTTACTCGGTTTGATATGAGGGTTTCTGCTTTTGGTGTATATGTAATTGGAATTAATGGAGTATAATTTTCATTCACAGGCTATGGAAAAGCAGATGTCCTAAATATCTACATTAAGAGAGGTTGAAAGCAGCGATGACCTGAGATGTACATAATGCTATCAGTCTGCATGTACATTAAATTTCCAAGATAAATTCTGGGGGGTTTATTATTTATATACCAATTATGACAGGGATCGACTGTTGTATGGAAAATATAGTTATATTTCCAGAGAAATTGTGAATTTGAAAACATGCGTTGCACGTGTACGGTAAATAAATCTACCGCTAAGTATAATTATTTCATAATGGTACAAAACTACGTGAAGTGTTCGATACTCTCTCGTGTCTCTTGTGTCAAGCCAATGTAATGCTTCCCCAGTTATACCTCATATTTGTGTCATTTTTTACATTGCAATAAGCATAATTAATTTACGAAATTGCAACTGAAATTCGATATCACTATATCTCTACAGCTCTTGTCAATTATTTCCAAATAATGACAAACATCTATCCTCCTCCCTGAGATTTATGATTTATGACACTTTATGAGATTTGTTATTTATGAGATTTATGATTTATGATACTTATTCCCTCTAGAATTAAGGTACATATGTTCTAAGTTTTATGTTAAATGTTATTAAGGATATCAATACACTGCATTATTCTATAAATAAAATGAAACTTAAAACTATCAAATATCGTTTAAAACTACGGTTGGAGAGATATAGATAAGAATAATTATAAAATACAGCCTCTCTTTTTACACGGTATGTAAGGCGGGTTTTAACACATTTATGTATGTAAAATGCAGGGTTATAAAGTACATGTATGTCCTAAACAAAGGGTGGAAACTACGTAACCATTACTACTTCACCTGGCTACTTAACTTTTTTTTAAAACTATTTTGTTTGATTGTTTACATGAGAACATTTTGTATCCTTACAAGGCGACAAATATGCGCTTCGTTATGACGTCATCACATGCATGGTTGCTATATTTGACTTCACCGGGATGAATATTGGCTAAATTTTCACTAGATTTTGAACTGGACCTAGTCGTTGTGATCAGTTCTGCAACACTGCAGCCATATTTCCATCTTTTTTCCAACTGAAAATCTTATTTAGTGATATTTTATGCTATTTCACTAGTATACATACTACTTTAAAGGACTGCGTGCAAGTATTTTTCAAACGTTCTGCCCTTCATGACAGTATAACCCACTAGCTGATATTTGCCATTGTCAGGCAAAACAAAACCCTTTCATAAGTCTTTTTAAAAGATTATATGATAGTTTATTTTATTCTTCTGCCAAAGACATGATGAATGCGAGTATACTTGATGATCATTTGACTACCTAGTGTAACGTGTATGGTCGGGTTCTTACAAGGGATATATATACGTGTGTGTGTTTTCTCTTATTCTATCTGAGCTAATGATAGGAATGATTATGCAGTCCGCTCTATCTGAGGGGAAATTACACAGTACTAAATTTTTCTCTTATCTAGAGACTGGGACTGGGTAAGGGCTACTTCTTGCATCGTGTTTCTCCCCTAGGTTCCTATTGATAGAGAAGAGCTGGGTGTCTCAATCTTCTTCAGATCTACTATAACCAGAACTTAACTTCAATTCTCTAGGATTATTTGCCACTGATGCTTATAACTGTTTTGACTTTATTATGTTCTTACTCTCGACTTCTTCCCTTCTTATTAGCCCGCCGACTTCTTCAGCTAGCTTCTGAATGACTGACTTCCCCAAAGCTTCGCTTTATATACCCTTTGGCTTGTCCATACCAAGGGTTGTCAGAACATACCACTATATATATATATATATATATATATATATATATATATATATACAGTAGAGCCTCGTTAATCCGGACACTTTGGTTCCCAGCAAAATCGTCTGGATAATTGAATTGCATAATTTCTATCTTTACATAAGTAACCAATTATATGCCTACTTTATTGATGCATAGTGAATTAAACACATTCTATCATTGGATTTAACCATTTGCATTAGTAAATAAATTATGATGATGTTAACATTTACATGTATTTTAAAGCACTAAAATTTAACGTACGTGTTCAGTGTATTTGCCTATACTTACATTGTACATATACCATATATGAGCCCTACAAATAAATATACAAAACTGTGTACCGTATGCACTAAACAAATAATGAAGCACTTTATGTAGCTATAAGTAAATAAATCATTAGTAACTAACATAATCATTTACACTTCAAACATTTCATCACACTTTTACTTCTTAAAGAGGCCGGTAATTTCCATCTGTCACGATTCACGGGTTCGGCGGTCTGTGAAAACAATCTTCATCGTCCAAAGTTGATATAAGAAATTCGTGATTACCATGTCAGTTGACAACATTCTTTAACCAAAATTCCATCTGCCAGAGTTTATATTTCTTATTCTATAATTATCCAAGACAATATCGGGAGAACAAAATCATTTAAGCACGTAATATCAAGACCTACATGCACTACTGCTTTGATTTAACCACGCGCACCTATTATTTTCATGATGCGATAATAACGGAACAAAACTCTGGTGAAACTAACATTACGGGTACATACAACATTTAATTGTCATTTTCCTTAAAATGATAATTCTCTCACTTCTACCCAGAGTTTAAAAATTCGAAAGCAATAAAGCTCTACAACATCGTAACAAGAATCAATTGTACACTGGTACATTCTACATGCGTGCCATTCTAAACGTTAAAAACTTACTACATATACATGTACATGAACATACATGTATATTTCGCGCCAATCAACAGTATAAAATCCAGAATCTAGAAGTATAATCTACACTCTTTAGATTTGCAAAAGCCGATAATCAATTTACGAATCAGTACAACTGATATGTCTAGCAGTTAAAAAAAAAATTAACATTACGGCATGATGTTTAATTTATTAATACTATCAGGCTACTGATCAAGACTATAAAATAATATCTACAGATTTATTTGCAAAATTCAACACTACACGCAATAAAGATCTTGTGTGCGAAAATTGGGAATACAATGTCTCGATCGGCACGTGCTATGTACCTGACATATCATCACACACCACCTAATTATAGGGAGGTTTTGACAAGGTACAGGTAATCGCTTCAATTAGACAGTTTGGCTTGTTTTCTTTAGAATTTACGCCTTGCTAAAGTTCTCCGACACAGACCTTCCCTAAACAAAATTACCGTCCGGATTAACGGTACAATTTTCAATGCATTATAACGTTTTGTAGTAAAAAGTGACCGTCCGGATCCGGAACGTGAATTTCCGGATTAATGATGCAAAATGATGTATAAAAATTCCATTCCCTAGAAAAATCGTCCGGAAGGTGAAGCGTCCGGATTAAGGTATTCAATGTGTAATGACCATATTTCATATCTAATAAATGGATGGTGGAATTTTTGTAATCATGGTATCATTTTGAAGGGTTCATCAAATAAAAATAATCCACCGTAGGAATTTTCAAAATTTTGTTTACTGCTTGATTTATTTCACCTAGGATTTAACATTGAAGTATATGGGAAAAGCATGTTTTATTACAATATTTTAAAAAGAAATTATATTTTCACACAAATCTCTTGGTAGAAAGTTACAAACACTTTCTCTTAGTGAAAATATGAAATAAAATTAATCATTGACCACACACATTTTTAGAAAATTAGATTTTTCTTGATTTTACAAAGGGCAGACAACTCTTCCAAAAAGTCTAAAGTGCAAAAAGGTCAGCTTCTAATCATTTACCAGTCATGTGAATTTCATCTGCTTCACTTTCATCATTATTTAACAATAAACATTTATGTTGATCTAAATCCTTCAAAACTGTTCATTATCCTTTCATTATACATGGAATACCTTAATGGGGTCCGGATTACCTATTTATATATATATATATATATATATATATATATATATATATATATATATATATATACCTACAGATTTATAAGTTCAAAACAATATTAGGTAGGCCGTACCATTGATGATTCGGATATGGTGAACAGCGAAAAATAATGATTGCCAAAAGAACACGATCAAATAACAAACAAGATCAATCTCAAGACACAGATCTAGCATTAAAATCAAAATCAACAATCAAATAGGTGAATGGGAGAGATTCTAAATCCACATAGGTTCGGATTCGCATGACTCTTTGTGTTGCGATGTCGGGGTTTCTAGAATGCGGCTTTAATTTGTCTGACCTTGAAAGGTGTATTACCTTGAAAAATTAGATCTAGCATTAAAATCAAAATCAACAATCAAATAGGTGAATGGGAGAGAAGTCTAAGGAAAAAGATACAGTATAATTTTTCAAGGTAATACACCTTTCAAGGTCAGACAAATTAAAGCCGCATTCTAGAAACCCCGACATCGCAACACAAAGAGTCATGCGAATCTTGAGATTGACCTTGTTTGTTGTTTGCTCGTGTTCTTCTGGCAATCATTATTTTTCGCTGTTCACCATATCCGAATCATCAATGGTACGGCCTACCTAATATTGTTTTGAACTTAATCAGTCCATATCATTATCTTCCCACCATTTTACTCCATAATCACATTGTTTTGTAAGTTTTCCCTCTAAATGTATCTGATTTCTGTAATTTTCAAGAATAATTCTATTTTCATTCCGACCCGACCATGGTACAAACTCTCTAAACCATAGTCAGTAAACACGCTTTACAACGAAACCACCACCATTTTTATCACTCAGTACCACAGTGTATCACTCTTGTCATCAATGTATTTTATCGATACTTGTCGTTTTTGCGTGTTATTTGTTTATGTAATATATGTCTCTTGATAAAGACGCGGGTTGCGTCGAAAATTCGAGTTTTAAATAACCAACAGTGTCGTGGCCTTTTCAGTGCTTTTATAAATTTCTTTACTGGCCTTGTATCTTCTCAGATCCGACACTTTAAGAAAGTAGGGTGTTGTTGGGTTTTTGTGCTTATATATATATATATATATATATATATATATATATATATATATATATATCCTGTACCTGTTTCGATATACAAGATACACACACGCAAAAACTAAATACAAAATGGTTCTTTTGAATCATGTAACCAAATCAGGTCACCATAAAACCATAGCATAAGGGATGTTTAGTCAAACCAAATATCTTATTTCAGTTTATCTACTATTTCACCATCCTTTTGATACTTTTTCAGAACGCGTATTGTTTTCTGATGGCTTTTGGCCCTGGTTGCATCCACCTTAAGTTATGTGTGTGTTCCGACGTGAGCAGTTATACGCTTCACATTACAGCAAGGGCAGTGCTCAATATCCAAGGGCACCTCTTGAGCATCTGTCGTGTTGCTCCTTTGTTTGTCTTCTGTTTCAACTTCAAAAACATCTCTGGCGATTGTTTCAACTGCTCGTCTTTTCACGCCTGGTAAACAGGGAGCAATCTCCTTCCTTTGTCTACGTCCAACTTCAGAATCTTTCACCTAAAAAATAAGCTCTCCAGGATCATCCTGCCAATCCTCACCTGCACAGTCCTGGGACTTGCACGGAGATTTTTCCACTGGAACTGACCCCACTGCTTCACCTTGCTCTTTCAAAGAACGTACTCTACTTATGTGTCTTGTTAGGACTGTATTCTTGCTAAAAGCCGGCTCACACAGCTCACACTCAACTTTTTGTTGTTGATATCAGCCATGCCACAAGCCAAAAGATGGCTACACCACTCGTCCTGAGACGGAAGACGAGGTAAGCATATTGAACACAAGAATCCCAGCTTCCGGGGTGTAGTTTTAGTCAACGGCATCTTGATCTTTCTGGATCTAAAAAAAGAAGTTGTTTGTTTTAAACAATACACAACATACCAGTCTATACTACATAATTGAATTCATAATCTGAGTGTAATGCAGGCCTTTTACATTACCTAGATTATGCTAATTCTAATTCATTCAGTTCCGAGTTCCCCAATAAATCTAACTTTAACTCATGGTCGTTTTTCATTTCTACTTTTTTGTTGTTCGTCAGTATTCTCCATTTCGTTACTGAGGACCTGACTCCCGTAATGTCTCAACCTATCTACATGTACATAGAGAGTATTTAAAGTGCCATCTTTGCTTATTGGATATGTAACATCAATGAGATTCTCTTTTATTGTATATGGGCCGTACCAGAAACATAATCGGGGCGCTGACCTTTTTCTACACCCCTCCCTGACTTTCATTAGGTCTGGTACACCAAACCTGGTTATGAATTGTTCTACCAGGACTTCGACCACCGTTTGTGCCTCCATGTTCTTTAAAGGATAATCTTCTGTCCACTTGGTGAAGTAGTCAGATATTATCACAATATACGTATTACCATTGTCGGTTTCAGGAAGTGGTTTCATGATATCTGTAGCTACTCGATCCATCGGGTATCCAGTTTGATCCAACTGCATATTTGTCTTCCCCACAGAACGAGTCTTTCTCTTTCGACACTGAGAATAACCTGTTGCATAATTTTTAATGTCACTCTGTAGCCCAGACCAATAGAATGTCTCTCGAACTCTTGCCAAAGTCTTTGTAACACCAAGGTGTCCGGATGTGCGTACATCATGACAATGCTTAAGCATTTCTCTTCTTTCTGATAATGGGACCAAAACCTGATTGTAACTTACCTATCTTCTTGAAAGCAGATCCTCCTTAATTTCTAAAGACTTCCACTGTGACCACAGGGACTTAATCAAATCACTCTTACTTTTTCGGCATAATCGGGGCGCTGACCTTTTTCTACCCACTCTTTGACTTTCATTAGGTCTGGATCATGTTCGTGAATGCCTTTCACTGACGTTGAATTATTAGAGGTCAGGATTGTATCTACAGCTTGTACAATGTCTACCTCACATGCCTTGTCCTGTACAAATTCTTCAAAACTACATTGTCGACAGGGATATCTACTCAGACTATCAGCATTGCCGTGCTTAGCCCAGGTCTATGGCGTATTTCAAGATCATATGTGCCCAAAAACTCAATCCATCTAGCTAGTTGGCCTTGTGGATTGTTTGAAATTCGTAAGCCACTTTAGTGCACTGCGCTCAGTTCTCACAATTACTTTATGGTTGTAAAGATAATTATGAAAATGTTTGCAAGCAAACACAACGGTTAGTAGCTTCTTCCTTGTAACATAGTATCTGCGTTCTTTCTTAGATAATGTCCTACTAGCATACGCTATTACTCTAATCTGACCTTCTATTTCATGTGACAGCACTTCACCCAGCTCTAGCTGACTAGCATCAGTATCAAGAATAAAAGGCAAGGCGAAATCCGGATGTGCTAGTACAGGGACAGTTACTAAGTACTTATTTAGGTTTTCAAAAGCATTTTGGCAATTGAGATGTATTTAAACTCCCTTCCCTTCTCCGTCAACCTGAACAAAGGCTTAGCTAGAGAAGAATATCCAGCAATTAATCTTTTATAGTAGCTGCATAAACCTACAAATGAACGAATTTCGCTGGCATCAATAGGAAACACATACTTTCTGGGGATCATGTGTACATCTTCAATTGAAACTCTGTATCCAAGGAGCAAGACCTCATTCTTGAACGAAAGGCGAAGATTACGAACAGTGATCAATCTCATAACTTCTATAAGCAATACAAAATAGATAGTTGGGCGAAAACGGAGTCCTGGACACACCAGGGGTGGGATCAGGTGCCTAGGAGGAGTAAGCATCCCCTGCGATCAGTCACACCCTCCGTGAGCCCTATATCTTTATCAGGTAAACAGAGTAATCCGTAGTCAAAATCAGTGTGCCAAGAACGGCCAAACAATCGGTATGAAACACGTCAGACAGCATTTGACCCAATGATAGGTTGTATTGACGAACTAGATCGTTATAACGACCATAGAATTTGCGAAATGCTGACTTAAATCGAGACTGTTGAAACCCCTGTATCATCAACTTGTTTGTCAGTAGCTTGCCTCGATTTAAAAACTTACTATACGCAGAGCAAGCTCCTGCGTAATGAATCAGTTGAGATATATAAACACCATATGCAGGTGATAATGGAATATTGCTACATAAATATTGGAAGTTTACGATGGAGAAGTTGAAATAATCCTGTTTGTCATACAGATGAGTTATCATTTTGTCGTTAATATCTATTTTCAATAAAATATCTAAGTATGAAGCAGAAGCGGGCGACTCTGTGGTGTCGTTTATTTCGAGTTTACAGGGATGTATCGAATTGACATATGAATGAAAGGTATTATTGTTCATAGACAAAACGTCGTCGATATATCTAAATGTCGAATTAAAGGTCACAACAATATGTGTTCTTCTCATGTAGAAGTTTTTGAATAAATTCTGCTTCATATGAATATAGAAACAGGTCAGCTAACAAAGGAGCACAATTCGTGCCCATGGGAATTTCAAAAGACTGTTGGAAGACCTGATCACCAAAGACCACTATGATATTGTCAATGAGGAACTCTAGCATATTTTTATTTCAACTTCAGAATACTTGTGCGTGGAATCAGAGTGGTGTTTACCAAAGTAGGTTTTTGGATGACTGATAACTAGAAATGAATATTTCCGTTTTCCATTTTTGTTCATGAAGCAACTGTCTATTATGTCAAAAAGTCTAGTCTTTAATTTATCGTGAGGAAGGGTGTTGTATAGTGTTAAAAAGTCATGGGTTTTTATGTTATTGTTTGGGAAAAGTGCATTTTGAAGCCTTAACTTTCAGTCCAGCATTTTACAGTTTATTAAATACCTGATCCAGGTTTCTAAGCGTTTCCTCAAATGTACTGTCAGAAACTATTATGTCGTCAAGATGTACCAAACATATTTTGAAGTTCAAGCCAGCGAGGACAGTTTCCATTAATCTTTCAAAAGTTGCTGGAGAGTCCAAATGGCATGCCTGTGAATTGAAACAGCCCGCTTTTTGTCACAAATGCGGTTTTTGGTTAATCAGTTTCTGCCATTTCTACTTCCCAATAACCTGATTGTAGGTCCAAAATGCAAAAGCAAGTAGCACCTCTCAGACGATATATCGACTCATCGATTCGGGGCAAGAGATGTGCATCTTTAACCGATTTACCATTGAGAGATCGATATTGAACGCAAAATCGTTTTATGCCGTCTTTCTTTTCTATAAGGACTACTTCTGTGACCCATGGTCTTGACTATCCCTCTATCAATCGTATTCTCTACTCCTTTATCTACGACCTCTGCAGTGTGATGCGGTAACCTTCTCGGAGGTTGATTAGTTGTTCTCACATCTTCAGTGTTTATTTTGTGATTAACTAATGAGGTTCTGCCAAAACCATTTTTAGACTTTGAGAATATGTTTTGGAACCTTAGTAAAGTTTTTTCAACCTTTTCTGCTTGTTCTTCTGTTAAACCATTGACTGTGGCATTATACAATTCTTTTAAATGTTTTGGAATGTTTTCATTATTACTCCCAAGTTCCACAGAGTTTACAACTCTTTGACCTTGATACTCAATTACATTAGTCACTGGCGATGTTATACCCACTACTGTGTTCTTGACTACAGTTTGAATTTGGTCAGAGGGGTCCATCAATCGCAAATCTACATTATTATTTGGACTGACGAGACATATTGCCACCAAGGCCTGTCCACAATTCTGAAATGTAGTACTTGGTTCAATCATCAATGCCGGGGCGGTCCTTGTAACTGCAACTTATGCTCTACACCATGAACATACAGTTTTGTTTGCGAAATGTTCAACAAACATTTGCTTGAGTTTAAGAAGTCTAAACCAAGAGTTCCATCAACTTTAACATTTGCTATAACAGCATGGCATCCAAATCACCAAGTCGAAGTGAATAATCCCCTCTTCCTCGAACCTTTTAGGGCGTTCCATCTGCACCAAATACACTTTGATTTATTGGTTCTAATCTACAATCCTCAGTGTCCTTTATTCCATCATATAGTCTATCTGCTAAAATGGTCAAGGTTGCTCCAGTATCGACCAACAAATTGCATGACGCGTGATTCACAAAATCCTTGATGAACAAGCCATATTCTTTGTCGAATTATCCTAGCTGAACCTTAGTTGTACTGGACACAACTTTGTTGCTTTATTCAGGGTTTCAATCTCTGAGCGACTTATTTATTCATCGTTTCGTCTTAAATTCTATGACCACGCTTTCCACAGTTGTGACATTCATATGGAAAAACATCTGGTCTCGAAAAATGATTAGAACTGGGTGGATTTGGGGGCTCTTTTGTTACAGCAATATATGCAATTTTACTCTCTAAATCTCTCAATGATGCCTGCAGTTCATTACATGGCTGTTTCAATTCTTCTCGTACACTTGCGTCTTGATGAGACGCTCTGATATTTTCCTGATCTCCGGTAGCTCCTCTTACAAAGCCGACATCATGCTAATGTTGCCGTTCCGCTCTTAAAAATGCTTCAATAGCATTATTTAGAGATTTTGGGCGTGATTGTTGAATGCCAATCATTGATGCTGAATCAGTTTTGTCAGCATCGACAAACTGATCCTTGGCAATCATCTAAGTAACTTCTTTAGGCGCTGTCGGATGAGCTAGATGAGTCAAGCGCCTTTTACTTTCACCAAGCTCTGGTAATGTTTCGGACGCCTTCTGTCGTTTATCTCTCAGCATTGCCAGCTATATATAAGTCTGTTTTGCTGGTGCAAATCTATCTTTTAATGTATCACATACATCTTTGTATGTACAGGCTGTACCACCTTTCATATTACTGAGGACAGGTTGTGTCTGACCTCTCAATGACGCTGCAAGATACAAGGTTTTCCTGGCGATCATGTCACATGTTTATTTCACTGCAGGTCTCAAAGTGAGCCTTATAATTCACCCAAGAACCGGTTCCGTCGTATGTTGCTGGTTTCATTACAGATTTATCATACCAAACTCTCTCTCTCTCTCTCTCTCTCTCTCTCTCTCTATATATATATATATATATATATATATATATTATATATAGGTAAAAAATAAAAATGAAACACGAAGACGTTTAGTAAAGCTTTAGCGCTTTCATTTCAAATCTTCAGAAGCTTTTATATATATATATATATATATATATATATATATATGTGTGTGTGTGTGTATATATATATATATATATATATATATATATATATATATATATATACATGTATATATACATGTATATACAAAGCACTAAATAATCACAACTAGGTACTGAAAATTTTCGCCCCAGCCCGGGGTCGAACCAGCGACGTACGGCACCCACCACCTAGCAAGATTGTCAAACCAGTGCGTAAGTACATATATAAAGGTCTCTTTTTTTGGAAGTAAAATATAGAAAAAACTCTGAACACTTTGTAGAAATATTTCGACTGTGTTACCGGTCTTCTTCAGTCGTGTTTATCTCTCATAGCAACGTAACGCACGACTACATACACGAAAGTACTATGACGTCACAGTAAGTATTATAAACGTCAAAGTTGATATTGCGCGAAAAACATTTGAGAAAGGTAAGAGTCTAATAATAAAATGAACAATACTCATCCGACCTCGTGGACACATCCTAAAGAATGACTATGCGTACAATTAAATATTTAGTATTAGTAATGAAACAGAATTTTAGAAATGTTTGTTCACAAAGCAGTCAACTACTGGCCTAAGTGAATACAAACAAGAAATATTACAGTAAGTAGTTAATCGTAAATACATCAATATTGTTATAATCAGTTATTATAACACGTTCTTTGCATACAAGTCTTACAAGACATTAATTATTAAAGACAAAAATGTTACCTTTTGTTTATCCCGTGTGGTACATAAGTATGTAATTTTTTCTTCCATAAATTTTCTCTAAAGCGACGATAAATGTCATCTTTGTAAATTTTTTCAATTCCTAGTATAGAATAATCGTCAATACTATGAGAATCCGTGTAGGAATCAATAGCAAAAGGGTTATCAGTTTATCGTCTACTAAATGACAAATTCAAAACATGCCTTTGGTATAAAGTTACCCCAGTTTCTCCCACATTTACAATTTTGTTGCATTTTTTGCAAAACACTCCATAAACTACATTGTTGGATTTACAATTGATATAATTTTTGATATGATATTTGTTACCATTGCAGTCCTAACATTGATTGGTTTTAATGACATATTGACATAAAGTACACTTTTTAGCACCACACGGCTCGCATATATTTCCTTTTCTAAAAAACAGATTATTGTGTTTCTTATGTACCAGAATGTCTTTTAAATTGTTGTCTCTTTTAAAATGCAAGCAATTCTACACAAATTTTAATATCTTTCCGGCTAAAAAAAAACCACTTTCCCCGAGAATATTTCCCTTTCAAACGCGTAATTGTTTTTTATTCTAGCTTGGTAGAATGAGTATCGTATCTCTATATGTACATTGTACTCCTGTTATTTGCACCGCGGTGCAGATTAGTTTCAGCCTTTTAAACTGTCTTATTTAAAATGATACCCCAAAACATTCTAACCCCCATTTTCTAATATCTCTCCCCCCAAAGAAAACCCTTTTCCCGGGAATACTTCCTTTTAGACGCTTATTTAGCTTGTTCTAACGAACGTCGCCTCTCTATATATACTCCCGTTATTTGCACCGCGGTACAGATTAATTTAAGCCTTTTAAACACTAGTCTCGTCACTCTATATATACTTCCGTTATTTGCACCGCGGTGCAGATTAGTTTCAGCCTTTTAAAATGTTTTATTTAGACACATCCCCAAAACATTCTAAACCCCATTTTTTAATATCTCTCCCCCAAAGAAAACCCTTTCCCCGGGAATACTTCCCTTTTAGACGCTTATTCAGCTTGTTATAATGAACATCGCCTCACTATATATACTCCCGTGATTTGCACCGCGGTGCAGATTAGTTTCAGCCTTTTCTAAACTGTGTTTGTTACTGATTTTTGTCTCTATAGGACACCATTCCTTTCATTTGTTGTTTTAAGAGATAATCCTTTGATTTCATTACACAATAAACAAATTTCACAAAATGTTTACAACCGCTTTTCAGCGTTATCCATTTCCCCCATGATGCAATTCAAGAATAAGGAAGTAAAAAGGAAGACGGTACAACAGGTAAAACACGTGAAATCTCCTTTATTTCACACCCTTTACGTTGTTAACGTTACGTAAAATAGCGTCAAATATTATTTACACCGCGGTGCAGATAACGGTACTATGCCTTTATAAGCTTTTGTAGTCTAGTTTTTCTATTTAGTTTTTTTTTCTGTGTTAATATTTGATTGTCATGAGGAAGAGATAGATCGTCCCAAAAATTTGACAATTCACTGTTGTTTGTGTCGTTAGTCATTTTAATGCTATTTTATATCCTTATTTATTTGACTTCGGTTACATTATTTAGTATAAAAATAAATAGTCTTGATTGGTGTACTTAAAAAGATGCCCAGAGGGTCAAGATTAGTTCCACGATTAACAGTTTTTCACATTGTATGATGATTCATACCTCTATCTTGACGTTCCTCAAACTTTGTACAGTTGTTATGGAAATATTAAAGATTTGCATGTGCTTTTTGGAAAGTGGTTAGGTATTTTTCGAAGACTTTGCATGTATTTCAACTTAGTCATTTTAAGCATGTCTTGAATAGACGGTACCTATTTTGTGTAATCAACACCTCTCATACCTCTAATTTGACGTTCCTAAAACTTTGTATAGTTATCATGGATTGTAATGTACTGTATCGTTTATTACCAAGAACCATGCAGTTCATAGCTTAAACGTTTTTACATATAATAAATAAACATAGACATCAACAAAAATTATACACAAAGTGAATATAATGCAGATTAGGTCAATGGATGTCTGTGAGATAGCAACTATAGTTTGTAACATAATGGATATGAAATAGAGTATGGTAAAATTATTTTTATGATACAGTGAAGATGTGCATGTGTGTTTTTAAAAGTGGTCAGATATTTTTCAAAACATTGTCATGTAATTGAAAATTGTCATCTCCTTTAAGAATGTCTTGAATAGACGATACCCATTTCTGTAATCAACTCCTCTTAGAGCATTTATTTGACATCCGTTAGACTTTGTACAACTGTTATGAAAGCATTGAAGTCGTGCATGTGTCTTTTTGAAAGTGATCGGACATTTTTTTGCAAAATTTACATGTACAATGTAGTTGAACTTTTGTCATGTTTAAGCATGGTACCTACTTTGTGTAACCAACTCCTCTCACAGCTTTTACTTGACATTTGCCTTGGACATTATATATGTTATAAAAACATTGAAAATATATAGATCTATATGACATTTTAAAAGTGCTTCTGTGTCTTTGAAAAATTCTACATTTATCATGTCCTTTTTCCAGTATGTTTTGTACTGCTGTCCCTATGATAGATAACATATTTTAAAGAAACTCGGTCATTTCTGCTCTTGAATCGATTTTATTCCATTTGTTGTCCACCACTACCTTCAAATTGTAACGTATGTCATGAAACGTCTTGTATAATTTGCATACAGCAACAATGGGATATTACCGCATGGCATATACAAATGTAATTCTAGTAAGCTGTTGCATGGATGTAAAATGTTAATTGTAGGCAAAGCTTTTGTCATCGTTTTTCAACAAATAGAAGTAACGAATACTTGTACATGTATGAACAGAAGTCTTCGATTGGAATTTGATGCAAATATTAGTAATTACCACATTAAGGTCCTGTTACTAATGTTACATTTTAGCATGATAATGAAATATAATATTATTGCCCCAAATTCTGGTACACTCTTATCGATTTTTATTACTGCTTCCCACATTCCCTATGTTGTTTAGCAATTTCAACAGCTTTGATATTTGATAGGTAATTCGGTTATAAATGAAGTTGAACAACGCTCATTGCGCTATTACTGTTATGCATTTCTTTGGGTAAGTATTCAGCTATATGTATTTGATTATTTCAGTTTACCTTGTGTGTATTTCTTGTGTGTATTTCTTGTGTGTATTTCTGAACGTTTGATAACTCTACACTTATAACCAACTAATATTCGAAATTCGATTTATAACTTTGAACGGAAATTAACGAAAAGTATTTTCAGGTAGTCTTAATAAAACTTTTATGGCAGAAAGATAGAGAGAGAGAGAGAGAGAGAGAGAGAGAGAGAGAGAGAGAGGACGTATAAAGATAATATGTGTACAATCTAGCGCAATATTATATAGCTTTGGATCAATTTAAAAACGAATGACAACCTATATTAAGTAGCCTTTTCACATATACAGTCGTCATATCAAAGAGCGTGGATAACAATACTATATATTTAAACTATAGATATCGCGGAAACCGGTTGTCGTTTCCTTTAAAATTAGGAATGCTACCATGGTCTAAATCACGTGATCGATGCAGACGTGGGTGATTTTGGTTACAGAGGATGTTGACGTGGTAATGCTAACTGCGTAAACCCACCCAGGTTTAGAGTTTTCCGGAATATCCATAATTTTTGGCAAGTTTATTCCCATATATGTCAGGTGGGACTGACTCATCTCGTAGACTCTATAATAGTGTAATAAGCTTTATATTACCCCCCCCCCCCTATCCAGGAAAGTTTATTATTCTCTACTGTAATGTTCACATAAATTGACTTTTCCCACATGTTGAACTATTGTTTTCACTCGTACCAATCAAACTCCATACCCTCGTACCAATCAAACTCCATACCCAATGGTTAAATTCATATTTGTATTAGATATTCAATTCAACTTTTATATTCCTTTTAAATTTAATTGTTTAGCTGATAGATAGGTTAAAGTGTCGACTCGCGGTTTCAAGTCTAGCAGGGGTTTTGAAAATTTCCCAGATTACTTTCTCTAACAACGCATTATTTGAATAATTAATTTAAATTCTAAAGTTTTTAATTTCAAAGAATTATTATATACATGTATATCCTAATTTTTTTCCCCATATCAAATCTATATGGTGTGTTATTCCTCCTTACGAATATAAGTTGTTTTCAAAATGAAAACTCCGAAGCATTGACAATGTTATCACATGCTGTTTCTAACATTTTGACATTGAATTACATTTACAGACCAGAAAATATTGTTATTGTACATTATATTACGTTAAAGACTAATTACTGTTTGAAACTCTAATTCAACTTTTAAAAGAGATATATAATGGAATACTTCTCTGGTATTCGCTCCACCTGCTATAATCAGACTTTTAGCTCAAGTGAGTTATTCTGATCACTTGTTGTCCGGCGTCAGTCTTGTCCTTCCGTAAACGTTTAATATCGTGACTGTTTCTACAAACCGACAGGGCTAATTTCAGCCAAACTTGCCACATAGCATGCTTGGGTGAAGAGGATTCACGTTTGTTCAAATTAACTACCATGCCCTTTTTAAAGTGGGGACAATCAAGAATTAGTAAGGATTTTGAGGCACCTTTTAAAATAATTCTCAAAAACCACTTGACCAATATTAATCAAACGAACTACAAATATCCCTTGGGTTAAGGGAATTTCAGTTTGTTCAAATCATCTCTCCATGATCCCTTCAAAGGGGAGATAATCAAGAAAAGGAGAAAATAGGGTGGGTCATTTAAAATCCCTAGGCCAGAACAGTTGAAATTTATATGCATGCCTTCCGACATAGTGTAGATTTAAGTTTGTTCAAATCATGTCACCGTTAGGTAGGGTCGGGGCACAATAAAGGATCAAACTTTTTCATGGTAATATATATTGATTGATTGATTATATATTGTTTAACGTCCCTCTCGAGAATATTTCACTCATAGGTAGGTGTCACCATTGCCGGTGAAGCTCTGCAAAATTTAGACCTATGCTCGGCGTATATGGCCATTGAGCAGGGAGGGGTCTTTATCGTGTCACACCTGCTGTGACACGGGACCTCAGTTTTTGCGGTCTCATCCGAAGTACCGCCCCATTGAGTCGTCGCCTCTTACAACAAGCAAGGGGTACTGAGGACCTATTTTAACCCAGATCCCCACGGGATCATGGTAATATATAGGATAAATCATTAACAAATCTTCTCAAGAACAACTGACCCTGATTAAACATATTAGCATGAAAGCATTCCTAGATATTGCAGATTTAAGTTCATATTGTAGTCCTTGGGGTAGGATGAGACCACACTAGGCGATAAAAATTTTACATAGTAATATATAGGAATTATCTCTAAAAATCTCACAGGACCATGTACGCTGATATGAAATTACGCGAATTTTATGTCACTGTGAATTTAGTAGAAATACGTACCACGCATACAAACTATACATAATGCTTTTTTCTTTAGGTGGCTCACTACACTCAGAAATAGTTTCTCAAATTAGTCCGAATTGAATTAACTATAAACGATATGATGATATACAATGCGTATATATGCCAAAAAGACAAAAAATATACAAATTTGGATAAAAACGTGATTTTCAACATTAAACAAAAGACTCTGGGGGATTTCAACTCGAGATCTGCCGTTCACCAGCCCAATGCTTTAACCACTCAGCTACGATGATAAACAAACTAATTGACCGACACAAATAATTTCACAAAACATTTAAATCGCCATCGTGTGACGTGGTGTCATACAGAGTATAAGCTTTAGTGAAGTGAGCTACCTTAAAAGCACCTTCCTACATTTTAAAAATAATAAACAGGCAATTTTTGTTATAATTGTATTAGTACTCTGAATATCCAAGATAAACAGAAATTCATTTATGTAACAGAAACCAGACCACAAGAAATAGTAACCAGTTTGAACTTCATAAGCCTTGTTACGCAAATATCTTACAATCTGACATAGATCTTACCTGCTACTTATTGGAACTCTCTTTAGGGCCAACTTTCTTACTTCAATATATCATCTTTTTATCGTACATTCTAGTGAGTTACATAACTAATATGTGGAAGTTTTTTCTTAAGTATAGAAACAGATGATGTTGATAGCTCGAAAGCAATTCTGCGCGTAACCTTCGTATGAATTAAAAATTAAAATTACTAGTAATGGGTTTGATCCCCAACAGAAGCACCAGAATATGTTGCAATTGATGGTTGATTTATAGGGGGTTCTGGTTTTGTGTTCATCGAAATCAAAACGAGATTATGTTATCATTGTAAGATAATGAAGGGATTCCAATAAATTATTCTTGAAAAGAGCTGATCTAAAAATCTGCACCTGTATACGAACACTGCGTGAATACTGACATTCCTTATAAAGTTATGATCATATTATTATCTTACACAATAGAACAATGTGTTGGACTGCTCTTTTGGTGTTCACTGTGGCTGTTTCTTTGACCCTGTCTCAAGCAGAGTCGGACTCATCATCACGTTTCGTCAAAGATATCGATGGTTACATGAGCGTATGTCAACGTCTTGGATGGGAACCGAAAAAAGGTTTGTAGTATTTACACTGCGATTATATCTCCAAAATAATGATGACTAAATTTCACTAATATCAATTCCTACCCATGATGTATCGTTTTCAAATACTTGTTTTCATGATGTAGGCTGTTTTCAACAAGAACGATTGATCGCCTTCCATGCTGCTCTAAAGCATATTCTCCGAAACCTTCCAGTAAAAACCACATTGAAGTTTGATGACGTTTTGTTGAACAAAGGAAACGCATATGATCCAACCACGGGGGTTTTCACCGCACCGGAAGACGGTGTCTACTCTTTCGAATGGACCTTCCTTAGCATACAAAAATCAAGCGTTTACTTGGAGATAGTAGTGGATGGTGTCAGGAAAGCAATTACGTGTATCAATCAGCAAGGAAGCTTATACATTAGTTCATCGGGACACTTGCTTTATGAACTGAAGGAAGGAAACAAGGTCTGGATCAGAACTTCCCATGTTACGGCCGGTTACCTGCATGGGAACAAGTATACATTCTTCTCTGGACAGAAATTAAAGTCATTCTAAAAAGCATTTACTTTGCTCGTGTGTATACATAGTGGATGAAATAAATAAATTCCAATTTGTTATTGCTAATTTAGTATCCATATCATTATAATGTAGGCATACATACACAGACCTTACTGTATTCCCTCAAAGTAATCGAGAAACCAATATACCATATGCGTGAATGGACCGGTAAAACTACAACTATACACAGAACTATCGCAACGCCAGCTGTCTTTTTCTTAGTCAAAGTATAATGATTAATTATCCGATAAATAACAGTTAGGCCCTATCATGTTTGACATCATTTTAATTGCATCACTCGATATCTAAACACGTAAAACACTATCAGTAAAAATATATTCATTGCCATTCTTTCCAAGATAGGAAGACTTGATATTGTTAAGAAAATTTACAGTAATTTTAGATATGCCTCTATCCATTGATTCAAAAGTCTATTATAATGAAATAGAGTTAAATGGGGATAAATATGTTGTAAGTTTCAAAATGAATGGCAAGGTCATATCATGTAGAGTTAAATGGGGTAAATATCTTGTAAGTTTCAAAATGAATGGCAAAGTCAGATCATGTAGAGTTAAATGGGATACATATGTTGTAAGTTTCAAAATGAATGGCAAAGTCAGATCATGTAGAGTTAAATGGGATAAACATGTTGTAAGTTTCAAAATGAATGGCAAGGTCATATCATGTAGAGTTAAATGGGGTAAATATCTTGTAAGTTTCAAAATGAATGGCAAAGTCAGATCATGTAGAGTTAAATGGGATACATATGTTGTAAGTTTCAAAATGAATGGCAAAGTCAGATCATGTAGAGTTAAATGGGATAAATATGTTGTAAGTTTCAAAATGAATGGCACGGTCAGATCATGCACATCGTGTTCGTGCTGCACAAGATTTATTGCGCAGAAAGTTACTTGCAACACTACAGCAACCTGCGTGAAATCCGGATTTAAACCCAGCTGAGCATATTTGAGACATCAATGTGTGCCTAGTTCGTCAGATGAACTGACGAAGGTATTGCATCATAAGTGGCAAGTTCTACCACAACATCAATTTCAACGCTTAATCAGAGGCTTAAGAAAACGACTAGAGTATCCCATTTGTGTGAACGGAACTTACACTATACACTGAGAAATAACCGTTTGATGTGGAGTGTAAAACAAGCTGGTTTGGATTTCTTGAAAAAAAATAGCAAACTTAAGATTGAGTTTTCTTCTATTTGAGCAGTCAAAATTCGAGTAAAATCTCAGACTTAAGTCCAAGTTTCAACTTAAGTTTATTTCGAGAAATCCAGGCCTGACCTTGTATATTTTGATTTCATCCATAACAGATATTTAAATCAATAGACAGAGACATGGTTAATTAATAGCCCTTAAGGCAGACGTGTTATTCATGAAAGGTGAAGATAACGAACAGTGTTCAATCTCATAACTCATATAAGTAATACAAAACAGAGAGTTGGATAAACACGGACCCCTTGATATACTAGAGGTGGGATCAGATACCTAGTAGGAGTAAGCATTCCCTGTCGACCGGTCACACCCGCCGTGAAGTCTATATCTTGATCAGGTAAACGGAGTTATCCGTAGTCAAAATTAGTGTGCCAAGAACGGCCTAACAATCGGTATGAAACACGTCAGACAGCATTTGACCCAATGATAGGCAGTATTGGCAAACTAGATCAGGTCTGGGGGTTATAAAACCTTTTTGAGTATGTTTTCATACTCAAACCCAAACTCCATGCTCTAAGCTGTACTCATATTCAAATGTGACGGTTAAGAAACTTTTATAAAATCATCCTCATACATGCTCAAGATTTTTCGAGTATGTTTTGGAGCTTGCTCAGAGTTGTGCTCAAAACAAACATAACTGAATTTGAGTATGAATATGGTAAATGTTTTAAAATCCCTAGGCCCGAAAAGTTCACTTGAGTTATAAGCTCAGGTGAGCTGATAAAAGTCATATACCTAACAGAACTATAATTTTTAATGCACACACATGAAGGCATATATGTCATAATCAGGGTATCATATGATTTTATTTGCATGCCTATTGTGATAGCTAAAGAATAATAAAGCATCGTACATAACATTTTCAAACCTAATTCTGAGATTCCATATTTCTACTAATCAAGGCCGGCGGTTAACTTTAAAACGATGTGATCATAGTGTCATCGATGGATGCCGTTTGTGATTAATCACAGTATATATAAACTGTTTCTAAAAAGCGAGTTCGCATTAATTCTGTGTTTAGTTTGTGCTAAATTAATTGACACCCACTACCTGTATTAAACGCTAACATTATAGTTAAAACAAGCCCCCCCCCCCCCCCCCTTCTATCTTTCCCAGCTCAGAAACATTGCGGTGCTGACTGATGTTGAACTGCGATGATATAAACCTGTTAATTCGCTATATTCGTCAAACCACACTGAACTCAGGAGATTAACAAATGGAAAAAATTGGGGCAGTCAAATAATAATCCTGCATTATGGATAATTAGCCTACCGTGTATGACCGTCCGTTCCTCAATCTTAAACAAAGGAATAGATCAACTTCAAGTTCAAGTCTACACCCTTTATTTCCTACAAATATACTTCGACAATTGCATCCAACATTTTGATTACATAATTATTTGTTCAAACTTTAATCTGTAATTCGGTATTTATGTATACAGTTTTAGTATTATTTTACATCTTTTTCTATGTATTTATTGTTCTTTGCCCTAATTTGTTTTATTGTTTTACATATAAAGCGCTTTAGGGTAATTGTTCCAATCAGATGAAGCGCTATATAAATGTATAATGATAATAAACTTTACAGTGCCTAGATATAGACCATCTTATACATAATTCATATCCATGTTCTTGTTCTTCGTTTAACTGTAGTCCAGCTGGACTGATGATGCTGATATAGTTAGAACGGGAATCCAAAGTCACCCATTTTAAAGAACTTGATTCACAACCCCCAAAATATAGCCCGAATATAAAAATAAATGTTGAATCAAAGTATTGGTATCATAAATACGTATCAGAATCTGAGGTTTAAAAAACATGTTAGATTTTAAAAATAGGAGCACAACTAAAGCTACATATACATACTAGAAACGGATATGGTACCATATTTTTGCCATTTAGTCACCAATAACTGGTTATTTTAAAAAGTTTTTGTCATATTGCTTTCATCTCGCCCAAGATATTTAAAGGGAAAGGCAACCCAAAAGATTTTTACGTGAAAAATGATATGATTAATAATATGATAAAGATTTGTCATACAATTTTGTTGATATATGGTCTAGATATGCTTCAGTACTAATTTGAAAAAGTCAAAAATTGAAATTCCCGCGATATATAGAGGCTGTTATGATGTGCAACTCTTTTGTATACTTCTCATTACCAGCTCATTAGAGTTATCGCGCTTTGATGACGCTTGTGCGTCATTGGTAAGAAAATGCACAAGTCTCGCGAGTAAGTGCGAGATTACTGGGACATAAACAAAACGTTCATAGCAACCCCCCCCCCCCCCCCCCCCCCTTTAAGTTAAAGTACATTGTGTATCTTTAAATAGAATAGCCATTGGTCAAACTGCATTTTTTAAATATTCTAACACTAGTTTATCAAGGATGTTACATGGGTTTTTTTTAACTCTACTACACCTAATTTAAAAATTCCAAACAACGATGTTCTCTGTCAATCAATATTTTGTAATTTTCAAAATAGCTTAAATTCAGTTTCGAAACGCATTTGTTGTGTTAATTAGTGTTATAAACGTCTTTAAAAATGCAGATTGGCAAATATATAACTTATTCTAAAATATTGAAAAATGAGAGAGAGAGAGAGAGAGAGAGAGAGAGAGAGAGAGAGAGAGAGAGAGAGAGAGAGAGAGAGAGAGAGAGAAGGGGGGGTAGATCTACATGAACGATTACAAAGTCCATGCCCATATGAACCTGTCCAAATTGTATGATAAAAAGGAATGTCTTCATAGTCTGGCAGAATAATTCTAATAACATATGAATCCCATTAATTACAAGAAAAGTTATTGTGTCGGATGTGCATTTTGGTTTTTCCCTTCACAGTTCTTCTTGCGATTGATGCTTTATATCGAGTAGATTTGGCAGATCCTTCACATAGTTTAATAAGTTCGTCTGTTTTCTTGTAAGAATAACCAATTCCTAAATTTGCCTTTAGAATTTTAATCAGTGTCGTGGTTTGCAGTCGGTTATAATATGTATTCGATACCATAATTTATATTACGTATACCTAAGTAATGTTTACGTATGTTGTCCCGGTAACACGACTTTACGCGCCTTTAATTTGAAGAGTTCCACTAATGGAAATGATAAGTATTCAAGACCACAAAAATCAATAATTTTGACGTCACACTGTCTGTTCCGGTTTTGATGAGATTCTAAGATGATCCACAGATGCTTGGGTTCACCCCCCCCCCCCTCCCATTCCGAATAAGCTACATGAGTTGATTTAATTATCTTTTTCTTGAAGTCCAATATAAGTCCTTAAAAAATACCCTCACTGGTTATAATAGCAGACCTTATAATAACCAGTGACCTAGGGTATTTTTTTAAGGGCTTATTTTGAATTATTTTGGACTTTATGGGTATGCAAGACGTTGTTGGCATGCATTAGAAATATTTTCAACAAAAAAATTAATCAAATGAAACTGCTGTAGCTTATTCGGAAGGGAGGGGGTGAACCCAAGCACCTCCGAGATCATCAAAGATGTACATGTGGTAGATCTTACGAATAAATAGGTTGATACCTTCCTGGCAAACAGTTATGCGAAGGGGAGATGTGAAAAAATGTTATTTTTCGAAATTCCCGACTCAACCAAGTCATTTGAAAAGAAAAGACTACGTAAACTGTGGATCCATCATTTGCGCAATGACAAGTTGAGATTCGAGACATTTGTATGAAGAACGTGTACCGTCTGCCTGGTCTGCGACTCGACTGATCGTCTTCTTTTCTCAATTTCTTCTTGCGAAAGAACGGGCTCAAATCTACACAGCTCCAAACTTAACTGTTCGTGACTTGGCATGTTTACAGTGCTGCTGATGAAATAAACCGGAATAGACGGTGTGACGTCATAAATTAAACTCCAATGGCCACTCTCTTAGCGGCGGGTAATTTAAAATACATGATAGATTAATATTGATTTAATTGTTAAGCTAGGATTTTTGTAGTTAAAGACTGTCAATTACGATATCAGCAAGTGATACTTTATTCCTAAAAGCAACTATGTGGTTAGGGTTGCCTTTCCCTTTAAAGTATTTTTATAATATCCACCTTTTCAAATGCCCATAATTGCAAAAATATTTTAGGTCGAGCTGTGAGCACTATTTCTATTTTTCAAAAAACGATATTCCGGACTGCTACTAAACATTGCGGTTATAATGCGCTGGTGGCGGAAAATTTGTGAATTTACAGATAATATGGCCGATTTAAGTATTGTATGGAGAAACAAACTACGTTTTAATTTCATGGCATGTATGGGTTGTGTTAGGTCGGTGTTTATTTTTAACAGCAAGGGAAGTTCCCTAATCTAATAATAGTTTCCAGTTGCAGTTTGTGTGCCCCCTTACTGCATATGCTCAGTTTCAATACCTAGTTCTTTTCGTCTTTTAAAGTCGTTCACGTCGCACCTGAATTGCCCAAATTCAGTGAGCTCTGATCTTTCAATTAGCGGCAGAACATCATCACTATTATGAATTTTGTTGAAGATTTTGTCTAACAATGAACTAGAGCTTGTTCTCCGTATGGCCGGTTTTTAAATCGAGGCAAGCTACTGACAAACAAGTTGATGATATGGGGGTCTCGTTTAAAGCCAGCATTTCCCAAATTCTATTGGTCGTTATAACGATCTGCCAATACAACCTATCATTGGGTCAAATGCTGTTTGATGTGTTTCATACCATATGTTAGTTCGTTCTTGGCACAGTGATTTTGACTACGGATAACGCCGTTTACCTGATCAAGATATAGGGCTCACGGCGGGTTTGACTGGTCGACAGGGGGTGCTTACTTCTTCTAGGCATCTAATCCCACCTCTGATGTGTCCAGGGGTCCGTGTTTGCCCAACTACCTATTTTTAATTGCTTGTGGGATTAGTGAGATTGATCACTGTTCGTTATCTTCACCTTGCATGGTTCACTGTTCGTTATCTTCACCTTTCACAAAACAATTGCGGATGTCCGATGCTTGTCCAAGGCTTGTGGTGGTGGGGAACTTTTTTCCCCAGCTCATTTCCTTGGTCAAATTTCCACATTTAGATCCATTGTTGATGCTTTATCTATTACAATTGCTTATTATCATCCATATGTCGATTCAATATATCCCAGTGAATTCGAAATAAAAGTCACCACATCTCTGCTTCATATACGAATATTTTATTGACTACTGATATCAAAGGCAAACTAACAACAACTTAATGACAAACGGGATGACTTCAGCTTTTCCATCAATTCACTTCCCATATTTGTGAATCAATATTTTATTATTACTTGATGTTAATGTCTCTCAACTGATTTTATGCAAGAGTATATTTTGCGTATGACCCATTTATAATCGAGGAGGGAAACTGAAAAATAAGTTGATGTTACTGGGGATTCAACACTCTTGTTCAAAGTCAACATTTCGGAAATTATTGATCGTTATGATCCTCGTATGTGTAAATACCAGCTATGAATTAGTCAAACCCTGTCTGATATGTTTCATACTAATTCTTAGACAATTCTTGTTAATTTTCACAAGGGGTAGACCGTCTAGATGATCAAGATATAGGGCTCATGGTGTGCGTGACCGGTCAGCAGGTTATGTTTACACCTCCCACGCACCATGACTCTTATTCACAAAAGATCTTACGACTAAGATGAAAAAAAAATAACTGTCTGATAATCAAATACCGATCACAATGTCATAAGTATGTATTAAAGTTTTATAAACCATGAATGTACTTTACATATTAATTAAGAAAGTCTACAAGAGATGAAAAATAAGGAAATTACAGTGTTTGTAAATTTTGATCTTAGTCGTAAGATAGTTTGTGAATAGGTGCCCTGATCCTACGTTTGGTATGCCCAGGAGTGATGGGATTGATCACTGTTCGTTCACCTTCAGCAATGACCTTCTTTTGGAAATCCCATATTTGTTATTTGTGGAATCCCACGCGGTCTGGTTCTGGTCTATTCCAAAGATAGCAAACAATGATCAGTCTCATGAATCCAATACAGAGGGATTAAGAGGAACTCCGGGATCAGGTGCCGAGGAGAAGTTAGTACCCTCTGTTGACTGATTACAACTACCTATATAGTCTTCTACGCAGGAAGTACAAATCACGCATATGAATGTAAACGTATGGTGAAGATAACGAACAGTGATCAAACTCATAACTCTTATAAACAATACAAAATAGATAATTGGACAAACATGGACCCTTGGACATACCAACGGTGAGATCAGGTGCCTAGGAGGGGTAAGCATCTCCTGTTGACCGGCCACACCCATCATGAGCCCTATATCTTGATCAGGTAAACGGAGTGATCCGTAGTCATAATCAGTGTGCCACGAACGATCTAACAATCGATATAAAACACGCCAGACAGCATTTGTTAGTTTGCATTGGCAATTTAGACCATTATAACGACCATAGAATTTGCGAAATGCTGACTTTAAACGAAGCTTTTGGAACCCTTGTACCATTAACCTGTTTTTAGATATGGACAGCTTCTATAACGGCAATCATACATTACAGTAATTATGTCTTGGCTCTCGTTAGTAGTTCCTTTAGATATAAAGGTTGGGGTCACTGTAGACGGTGATCCTTCGGAAATGAGATCCTTTAGATTTTTTGGATTGTTACCGTCAGAATACATGTATATCATGAAGGGATCATTTTGATTTATGCACTGATAGAAAATTTCTGATATTAATAAGGCACAGTTACGGAGAGTAAAAGAGATCCATTTTGAAAAGTTATTCAAACCTAAACTGAACCTGAATAGAGGGTCTTGAACAAGTGTTTATGAAATATGAAATGAAGTGAAATGAGTTGGCTGTTTTAAAGTTTCCCTAGTCTTAGCGATAGAAATACATTTATTGAAATCCGACAACGAATTTCATAAAGTTTATATGCCATAAGCACGAGTGAAAAAATATATTTATCACATAACTATCAATAAACGCATATCTTAGTTACTTTCCATTTCACGTGATTGTTTTCATTTCGAGGTCAGTATAGCCTTAATGCATCGTCTGTAAAATGAGATTGAGCGCAAGAAATAAGATATAAAGATAAACACATCAACGTGATAGCTGAGTGGAAATTTTTATCCTGCAATCGTAATAATATGTTTACGGTGTGACCGTTGAGACGAGCGAAGACCCATAACATCTTACAACACAACTTGAGGCTTTAACGCGGGAAATATAACGCGGTTGATGTAAACAGTGTATTGTGACGTAATCATTAGCTGCGATTGTTTTTCTTTCAAATCAAGCAATTATTCACAACAAAATGAACGAAGATATTGGAAAGCTTATCTGGAATTCAAAATCATTTGTGGTACTTTCCAAACTATTTATTAGTTTTATCTACGGGGTTGTCATTGAAGTATTCCGCAGTGACGGTGATATTTTTGCGGAAGCATTATGGGTAGTCCCCATCATTTTTCAGCTGATGAAGAGCAAATCACGTGACTCAATTGCGTAATCATTGGAGCGAGCTTCGCTCACTATTAAAAGATGTCATTATATTACAACAACAAATGAAACAGAAATAATTATGATGGACTTAGTAGTAAATTTTTGAAAGGTGACAATTTTCTATTTATGCTATAACGTGCAATTTTGCTTTTTTCATGTTATTGTTTGACGTCATCTGCTCCGTCACGGTGTGAGGAATAAATATTAGTCTGTCGCTTGAAAGTTCTGTTTTAACGTCAGTACCACTTATTGTCACTTCATTAAAAAAAATCACAAATTGGAATAACTTTGGTTATAATAGCATGCCCTTTACCGTTAATTTTATCAGAGTCGCCAACTTGAAAGGATGACATTTTGTTTTGTTTACGTGGCGCGTGAATACAAGTGATTGATCTAAATGATTTTCATAGTTATCAACTTGTGTTATGGGTTCATATTCTTTTTCGGAGACCGCGTTATGAACCCGGAAATAGTACTGCTGTGTGATATATTAATATATAATAAGTATAACTTGTGTAATATTATAACTGATTGCTTTATTTATTGGATCAAATGCTGTATGACCTGTTCCATACCAACTGTTAGGCCGTTCTTGTCACATTGATTTTCACAAGGATGACTGCTTACCTGAGGAAGATATAAGGCTCACAGTGGGTATGACTGGTCGACAGGGGATGTTTACCCCTCCATACACCTGATCCCACCTTATTGATCACTATTGTATGGGTTTATATATATATATATAAACAACACATGATCACAAATACATGTATGTTTATTTGGAAAGCTACCACCACATATTACTCTTCTCATGAGTTCGTTTTTTCATCAGACAATGCCGGGACTAACTACGTTTGCTGCGTATCCGTAGCCATCACCTTGATCTTGTCCATGAATCAGTAGTCCAAACCGCGTACCATCCGTCGTCTCTACCTGATGTGCACCTCCACCTACTTTAATAATCATCGTGCAATATTTCCCTTCGTCGATAGTTAAACACTTGTCTGACAGAATGGAATTTGGGGAAACTTTTTTCATGTTCAATCGTAGATACGTTTTCGATTTTGATGAAATCATGATCGTCATATAATTGGTTTTAAACCCTCTTGGGATCGCTACGTGGTATTGATGAATGTATTGTTGTAGTCCCGGAACCAATGTCATGTAAGGATCGCCTCCTCCTCGCCTTCCTATCCGAACAGCAAAACTCAGGACTAGAACAGGTTTGTCAGCCTTTATGTATGTAATGCTTTTATCTTTCACTTCAATATCACAATACTGTGAATTTTCCAATGTTTTCTTTGTTTTCGCTCCGTCAATTTGATACTCAATATTTGTTTTTGATACAGCAACGACTCGAATCAAACCTCCAGTTCTAAGAAGGCTTGGGGGTACTATAAAGGTTTTGTCTAGATTGTTCGTGGGTGGAAGTTGTTCCACAAGATGACTACAATATCCAAATCTATTCAGTTTATTACATTTATTCCCAGCAAAAACAGCAATCGGTTTTGATGATTCAATTAGCGTACCAGTGAGGTCATGGCTATCAGACAATTGAAAGTCTTCATATTTTTCCAGATGAAATTGCATTGTTTGACCACTTTTATAAGTTTTATTTTTGAACCGAAGTTCGTGTCCTCCTGCTATATTGAGTGTCATTGTTACTGTTGTGCCATCTTCTGCAGCAACAAAACCAACTTGACTATTATAATCAGAGGAGCGAGAGTTGAATGGAGCCGAGGACCCTACGATATATCGACGACCTAGTCTTTCGACCGGCAAGATCAAGGTGCTGTCGGAGGACCACCCGTCGTGATTCACAGCAAATAGAGAAGTAGTCTCAGATGTTTCTACCAGTATTCCTTTCTTCTCTGTTTTCATATCTACTGCTCGCATATGGACCGGTATTTTGATATCAGCTTGACTCCTTTTTACTCGAAACGACTTAGATAATTTATTCTTCATTTTTGTGGGTAGGGATGAAGACGTTTTTAATGATATAATGGAGTTGCTTCGTGAGGCAATGTACAATTTCGAGAAATGGTCTTTAATTGAAAAATAGTCTATTGCATTTTCCATAAATAGTACTAGAAATTGTTTTCCGCGACTTCCTGCAAAATTACATAAAAACTGATAGACCATCTGCACAGGAATACATGGGTCAACACAAATTAGATACAAAATGCAAGTTATAACGATGCATAGTATCTAGTTGTCTTACCTGTACATGTAAATCCATCTCCATAGAAACCAAATGAACACCCACATCTACCATACTCGCTACATTGTTTTGCCATGCATTTTATAGAACCTATAAGTTCAAATACAGATAATGAAATAAACTATAACATTTGGTGCAATATTATAAGATCAAGCTGTGCTTTTTAAAGAATTTATCGAGGTGTAAACTCGGTACTTTTTGTTAAGTTTGTGAGTCTTCACAAAAAATGTTTGATTCTTATAATTCCACTCTGATCACTGTATTAACAATTTCAACATTTTGAATGGTCTCTCTGTTAAGTCTTCGTGCATCAGGTTGTTTATTTCTGTTTTCAGGTGTGTTTTTGGATTTATTGATTTGTAGATTCTGTTCAGTTTTATTTTTGTTCAGTCCAAATTGTAATGTATAACATTGGAATTATATCAGTGTAATGTGTACTTTAAATCTGGTTATACCTTTTTCCGGGCACGCGGTGCCAATGGAACATGCTTTTTCCATCTTCTTTTCTGGTTCTCCTATGCAGTCTTTTCCACCATAGGTTGGTTTAGGATGATCACACATTCGTTTCTTTTGTACTACCTGTATACCCAGTCCACAAGTAACAGAACACGGACTTTTAGGTATCCACTCAGTCCAATTTCCCCAGCTTCCATCAACTTTATATGGAAAAGTATGGATAGGAAATTGACGACTTCATATTGAAATTGAATTTACATGTTTTAAATATGATACTTGATGTAAATCATAATTAGCATTGTATTCATTTCTAACATCTATAGTATTTTCATGCTTAGCAAAGATCTCAGAAACGTAAGCCAAATCTGGTACCAAGAAACATTCCTAAATAATTGGAAATAGTAATTTAATTGGACATATTTCATTAATAGTTTAAATTAGTAAAACATTGATCACCTGGACAATGTCTTCCAGCATAACATTCCTTAGTTGTCCCCTCTTTTGCCATCCCGCTACATTGTGTTCCTCCATATTTTGGTCTGGGATTGTTGCAGAATCTTTTTCTGGTATGTTTCATGATACCTTTTCCACACGTGACTGAACACGAACTTACTGAACTCCAGGATTCCCAGCTTGACCAGCCGCCATTTACTACATGTAAAAAGCAAGATTTTGAATATCGCCATTTATTTTCCCCATGTTTAATTCTTGAAAAACATATCCTCAGGAAATAAACCATCCACATTACATGCTTAGTGATTTATCATGTGATCTAATATATATTGAAATATAGATAATTTTTACTGCAAGAGAATTGGATAAACATGTCAAGCTCATATTAAAATTCATAAACGTCGATGATAAACTGGTATCTTTTTACGTGAACATGTTTTAAATAGATTGTATTCAATGTATAATGTATACAAATGAAAATGTACATTTTTGTCATTTATTTTGTTACCTCTACAATAATTTAATAAACAATATTTATGGAGAGACTCTTCAGCAGATCCATGACAACTATTGCCACCATTCTTAGGAGTGGGGTCGTTGCAATTTCGACGTCGTTTGTATGTCCGTGTTCCTGCACCGCACGTTGCTGAACATTGGTACGATGACCAACTACTCCAGCTCCCCCAATGTCCATTTACTGTGAAAACATATCTGCACTGTAAAAATTGCTCCAATGTTTAAATTCACAATTATAGTTGAACGTCCATTTACGCGGGTACGTTAAGGCAGGTTATGAAAATTTTCACTGGGATAAAATCCGCGAAACAATGTGATGTCATAATTGAAATAAGTATATCACTAAGTATATATTAAATTCCGATATCATTTTTGCAAAATGTAAAACATGGGCTAAATGGTTTCGTGTTTAAATGTTCAATAATTATTTCTTATTGAAAGTGGTAGGATTCTATCAGTAATTCCGATATACTATGGGTATTTTACCGTCATTATCGCCAGTTAGACCAATATCTAAATCTTGGGATAATATGCTACTTTTACATTTTCTATTAAGGTACCTCCATGATCTGTTTATAACAGTCATGCAATGACGTCATACGGAAGCGCATGTTTGTCATATGTATGTTGTTATGATACAAAATGTTCTCATGTAAACAACCAAAATAGTTTTTAAGAGTTAGTAGCTCCCTCTCTCTCTGTGTAAGACAGAATTTAAAAAGTATGCAGTTTACGTGCATAAATGAAGCATGACCTGTCTTAACATACCCGCGTACTTCAAAAATATATAAACAGCTGTGATGTTTACATTCAGAACTATAGGTGAACACACTCCGTTTGTTCATCTACGTTAGTGTGTTGTTGGGAATATTTTCTCCTGACATTTTGTAAACAATCTACGTAAAATTGACGTTTGTTTATGACGTCACAAACGGCGTAGGAGAACAATGTGTAACAATTATGATAATTGGTGATATTCACTGGATAAAGAGGAGTAAACATAAGTTTACAGAATAACCAACCACCCCCTTTTTTCAACAATAATATCTATCTGACATAACCAATTGCTTTTATGTGTAAAACACATTAAAATTTTATTTGTTTTCCGATTGCATATATTTTCTATTTGTTATTTTTTTTACACATCTACCTAAGACATGATCAGTACGGGATTGTTTGATGTTGATTCGACTTCTTAGGATGCTTATTCTTTGGTTTTTAGTTGGTCCACATTGTTTATTCATTTTTGTTCTTTTTTTTCAAAATGGTTTTTATTTTTTGGTTTATTTCTTATTCTATATTATGTATATATTTCATAGTGTATACTTCCCTTGTAATTGTATGCAAGTTTTTGTCACCATAATATGTAAATCAGCTAATGAAGTAGATTGATCATATATCTATTAATGTTTGTATATACGCGAAATGCCTAAGGACATTGGAAAGTCATCTGAATTTCGCCTATTATTTAATGCTGATACACTTATACATACATCATCAAATTTGCAACATGCACATGATTATGTTGGATATTCCTAGGAAAGAACACAAATATATTTCCCAGTTTCTTTCTTATCTTAACGAGTAATATTTCATATGGAAATTGAGTAATCCTTCACTAACGAGTGAAGTAGCGCACATTCAGTTACACGCTATTAAATTGTGAAGCAATAGCCGAACAATGCCATCAATCTATTTTGACAGTTATTTCATGTAAATGATGATTTCAACGACTACGATGATTGTGATGGTAATTGTGAAAGATAACATACCTTTACAAGAAATAGGACAGCACGATTTTTTGGACAAGTACCTTGTGTAGCTAAAAAATCAATAAAATTGTGGTTATATTACTTGCTATTTCTAATTCTAAATTTAAACCACCTAAATACTATTTTCTGGTATTGTTTTCCTTGTGTGAAACCATACATTCGTGAAACTTATGGTACTTATTTGATAAACTATCTCTTGTTTAAATACAATGTCGAAATATCCCGTGTTAACCCGGGTTAGAATAGATCCTCAGTACCCCTTGCGTGTAGTAAGAAGAGACTAAATGGGGCGGTCCTTCGGATGAGACTACAAAATCCACAGCAGTTGTGACGAGATAAAATATCATTCCCTACTCAAATTCCGTAAGCGCCGAGCGTAGGCCTAAATTTTCTAGCCCTTCATCAGCAATGGCTACGTCTCCATATGAGTGAAAACAATACACAATCAATCAAAATAAAGATATTTTTCTTCAGACATTTTGAACCTGTATTTACCTTCCTGTTGTACACGTCTTTCCCCAAAGAAATCCACAGCGTCTGGTTGTATACCCAATACATGTGGTTTTGATGTAACAATTTTTTGTCCCTCTACCGCTGCGAGCAGAATCGCAGAAATCCAAACAGGTCCCTCTCACAAATCCTTGCTCAAAGCAAATGAAGACACCAAGAATCACCAACAGGTATTTCGTCATTTCTACAAATTAGTTTAGAAAGGAGGATGTGTCTAAATCATCGAATCACTATATGATAATCAAGGCATTTTATCATAATTTGATCAATATCGAATTAGCTTTGAAGAGGGAATTATTTTGTTTACCTGACCGAATGTAAAATCAAAATATATGTAATCAAACACTTATCTTCACTCCTGTTATTGACGGATAATACTAGTAATACTGGGAGTACTGCTGCCTCTGCGTGAGAGTTCCTCAGTTTCTCGAATTTAAGATTTTATCATGCAATGGGATCATTTATGACATTGGATATCAAAATATACATACATATGGAACACAAGCTGTGTCAACGAAAATATTAAATGTAGGAAGCCTAAAAATATCCCATTGACAGCCATCAGTTACAAGGCTATCTTCTAAAATTTCATCAGTATATCATGCAATATTGCTATTAAGGGCATTGTGACATACAAATGTACATCTGTAAAATAAATTATCTGACAAATAATTTTGGTACAATAACTGATTTCGCCATTTTTACATTGCTTTTTTGTAGACAGTGATTGAAAAGTTGTGAAATTTAAACGTTTTCATATATATATATATATATATATATATATATATATATATATATAACACCACGACAAGGCTGTCTTCTTGAACAGTATGGCTTGCCTATCTACGTATTCATCTTCATAGTTCCTGATAAACTCACTTTACTAGTTTGATATGAGGCTCCTTCACTTTAAACTTTAATCACAAAATGCAAAACGGAAATACAAACATTAAAGCAGCTTCCCGAGAAAAATCACCGTCCGGTAAAGAAATGTACATCAATGACGTAGCAATGAAAAAATATATCACGATGAATAGATATATTGTTGCATCATGGGGAAAATATAATATTGTGTCGTTATTTTCTACCACTATCAAGTTTTAAAGATATATATGTCTAAATTTATTTATCAAATGCTTGTCATATAATTACTTATCATTTCATATTATAAAAGTCTCCAATTTAATTTATATATATACGCTATGGTCATTGTGATCTTGAATTCGTTCTTAATATGTATAGGCATTTGAAATACAAAAGTCAATCGTGAGTAAACAACTACTTGGCGCAAGTGAAAGATGAATTTTTGTGTAAAACCAGATGAGGAAACATGTATCTCAAGGAATCTTGCTAGGGGAAGGTACGATTATTTTGGTACTTTTATAATCGATCATTATTTGCGAGAAATACCCTAGAATTTGACGATGTTCTTCATTTCTACTTGAATAATTACAATGCTAGGTTTAAAAACTTGTATGACATTCCCCTACGTTTTCAAGTAAATCTCAGTACGCTTTACTTTCAAGAATACGCATCGAACATTCAAAATTGACTCATTCTTACCTGCTAATCAGAGAACTTCAGCCTGACTGTTTATCTTGGGACTGTCCAATAACTATATATCACATTCTTTAAGAATGCATTGATTTTACGCCCATACGGAATATACTTTTTGGTAATGTACAATCAATGCACGAACTTTTTAAAAACATTGACAATTATTATATTATACAATATTTACAAGAATGCAACTTTTATAGAAAAATTTGAACACTTTTATAATACAACTGTTTGTATACACGAAAATACCTTCTTCTTTTTTACCTGTTTATCATATTCGTCAGACGGGATGTTAAAGGATGTCCCGTGTCAAGGATCACAACCCCTTTGGTCCACAAAAGAGCGTTTCCCTGATTCTCGAAAAAGTGTAAGCTCACTGGGGCCGTCAGGGAAACTCAAACACTCACAACATATTTCAATTAGTTAACCGCCGTAAAATAGCTGAAATATTGCCAAAACGGCGTAAAACCATAATCAATCAATCAATCAATCAATTCAATACTATGGTATATTTCACTTGCACCGAAACGATATATTGGACGACCTCTAGAATGTATAGATATTGAATCACTTGACTGATATGATCATGTGATAATAAAAAGTCGGGTCCTCTCTTGTATATCAAATACTGATAATTCGTCATTTACGTAGCGACATGGATTTTGACAATATAATAACACATTCATAAATTGTAATTTTTATTAATTTTACTTTTGGTAACCTTAACATAACTACACAGTGTCATTTTATCTTGCTATATTTAGATAATTCCATGATTATCTACTATTGAATAAGAGCGTTTTATTTACTAAAAGTATATGCAAAATGTTTTTTCGAATTTCAATGTAGAGTAAAGTACCCACTCAGTGATAAAACAAATACTACAGTGAAATAATTACCCATACGGCATTTTGCCCGCTTCATCATTCATTCCTTTCCAGCAAGCTTATGGCTCAGTAGACATATTATTCTCCTTACCTTTTCTGAAGTTTTCGACGTCGTTGACGTTGATACGCGTCATGATCGCCATACAGATATCGTGGTACAATCCATATATATCATAGACTTCACTCGGATCGCCATTCACAGAAACATTTTCTTCGCGAAAGAACGCTATGAACTCGTTTATCTGAATTCGTTCGTGTCACTTTCAGATAGGTAGTGAAATTTCCTCCCCAAACCTATATCATTAAATTTCAAAGGCGCAGATTCTTCCCATGATACTGAAACCTGATTTCCCGTGACAGATAAGTGTTGGTACGCAACTAAACTTTGATTCCATGGATTTTTTTTTACATGTATGTTGGACACAGTGTCCATATATGGTGTTGTCCAGATATCTCTGATATAACCATGCTGATTCTCAATCAAAATGATTACTCAAACAATTTTACATAATGTTTTTTTTATTTGAATGATGCCCATTGAACCATAACCAGTAGAACGATTTCAGATCAAAATTGATCAGGAAACGTTTATAATGTTGGCTGCGAATCCATAACCGTCTCCAGAACTATTACCATGTACCATCAGACCAAATCTTGAATTATCAAGAGTTTCAACTTTATGACCACCCCTCCGAACTTCCACGACCAGTGATAAGTATTTCTCTCTTCCAGCCAATACCGCTCTCTCCGATAAAACGCTATCATCAGATAAAGTCTTACCGTCGATGCGAAGCTTATATTTAGATTCAGCTTTGACAATGATCGACAGGTAATTTTGATTGTATCCTGAAGGAACCACAATCTGATATTGACTTAGGTACTGGTTAAGTCCTGGGACAACAGACATGTACGGGTCACCCTTACCACGTCGGCCCATCTGAACTGCAAAACTTAAGACCATGATCGGTCCGTCTGCATGAATGTAAACAGAATGATCACCAAACATCTCAGCATCATGCGAAGTTCCAGGTTCCATTACATGTTCTCGTTTTCCATAGTTTACACGAAAAGTTATCTTTGTCTTCTTGGCAGAAATGATACGTACTTTTGTTCCACTCCTCTTGAGACTTGGAGGTACAATAAACTGATTGTCTAATTTGTCAATTGGAGGCAGCTGTTCAATCAAATGACTGCAAAACCCAAACCTTTGTAGCTTGTTGCAGCGATTACCAGAAAATACGGCGATCGGTTTGCTAGATTCAATGAATGTTCCAGTGAGATCTGTCCCGTGAGAAAACTGGAAACTGTCATATTTATTCAAATTTAGATCTACCTTGTCACCAGACTTATAATTCTTTTGCAGGAAATGTATTGAACCCTTTGATTTTAGCTTGAAAGTAATGGACACAGTAGTGTTATTCTGTACTGCAGCAATCGCTACCTGGCTCTTGAAAGATTCAAATCGCGCGGAATATGGTTCCGTTGATCCAACGACATACTTAGTTCCCAAACTCTCAATCGGCAAAATAAGACTGCTATCAGATGAAAATCCGTCATGGTTTAAATTTACAACAGAGACGGGTTCAGACGATTCTAGTATTATTGCTTTGTTTTCCTTTTTAAAATCTACAGTTCGCATCTGAATTGGTATCGTAAGAGTTGTGGCCCCTTTTGATACCCAACTTCCTTTACTGTATGATGACCCAGACAAATATTTATTTGAGGATTGCAATGTGACTTTGCTATCAACTAGAGAGGCTATATATATTTCTGAAGATCGGTTGGTCTCGACTTCAGAGGGTAAATTTGGTACTGTTTCCGGAAAAAGTACCAAGAAACGTTTTCCTCGACTTCCTAAAAGTAATCAATTTAACAAGTATCCATCAATCCTATCTTTAAGATTTTTTTCTGATTCATTTCTTTTCAAGAAACACTATTCTGAAAGTGTTTATCAAATACTGACCTTTACAATTAAATCCATTTCCAAAGAAACCAAATGCACAACCACAGTCTCCATATCTGCTACATTTCTTCTCCTTACACAATGGGTGATCTTGATTGGAATGATAATTATGTTGTCAAATAATCAAGGTAGTCTCTTGTCTCGATTAAAAGTTTGATTTATCTCAAAATCATTTTAACACCGACCACCCCAAAACAGGATTTAGATGAGACACGTACATTCCATGTTTTTCTTTTACATACATATCTTAATAAAAAGTGAAGATAACAAACAGTAATCAATCTCATGCGTTATATATAGAATATAAAATTAAGAGTAGGACAAACAAATTGCATAACAGAGATGGGACCAGGTGACTTAGAAGAATAAAAAAGGAACTTATATGGAGCAATCCAAGAAATGCTAAAAATGTAAATAAGCTTTTTATATTGAAAAAACGAGCTGCAAGGGTAATTCTTAACATCAGACATTTTTAAACGCCATGTAATGTCATGTTTAAACAACTTAACTGGTTGCCTCTATCAGATTACTTTGTCTATAGAAAAGTAATTTTAGTGTATCAAGTTTTACATGGTTTAATGCCAGATTATTCAAATGTTTTAAATATGTATCAGAAGTCCGTCAGAGGCAAACTAGAAATTCTAATTCAAATGTATTGTATATACCCAGGGCAAACACAGAATATTTTAGAAGATCTTTCAGCGTTTCAGGGAACACAATGTGGAATGCCTTGAGTGAAAATATAAGAAACTCAACAAGTGTTGTGTATTTTAAGAGAAATTATCTTAGAGATTATTGCCATACTTTTAAGCTTCATTTTGTTCCTATTTATCTTACATTCATAACTATTTCTCAATTCTTTATATGTATTCTACTTTTTTTAATCAATGTTTATTTGATTAATATATGTCTGTATGTATGTTATATGCCGGACCATGTTGAAAACTAGTGTTATCGTTAACTATGTAATCCTGGATAAATAAAGGCTGTATTATTATTATCCCGGTATTATTGTATAACATTGACCGGCCGGTGTGGCCGAGAGCCTTTTACCTTGATTAAGCAAACGGAGTAACCCATTGTCTAAATCAGTAAGAATAGCTTACAATGTAACAATTAGTATGAAACACGCCAGACAGCATTTAATCCATCAACAGGTTGTATTAGCAAATTAAATCATAATAACGAACATATAACACAAGTCTTCTGTGGAATACACATTTCCTATTCCCTTTTCAAATTTACCTTCTATTGGACACACTTTTAGAAAGCATTTCTTCAACGACAGTTCTCTACCATTTCCATGACAATCACTTCCCCCATGACTAGGGGCTGGATGATCACATTTCCTTATTCTTACGTGTTTCTGCATTCCGTTCCCGCATGAGACAGAACATTTCCCATACTGCTTCCAACTACCCCAAGATGACCAGTTCCCATTGACTGCACAATGGAAGATACGATGCAATCGGCAATATCGATATTTATCAATGGCTTTTCAATGTATTAAACCTTTGGAATTTCATTATTTCCTCGATATCAAATATTGTGACTCGCGTGTGATATTTTATCTTGACATTAAAACCTAAACATACACTTAGATATAAATAAAACTATTTACATTACAAACCATGGATACATGAAATAAATCTAGTTCATGATGAGAAATAGAAAGCATATGGTAATGTTTACATAATTGGATTTGGTGATTATCATTTTTATGTTTTCATTGTATTATCAAATGTATTATTTACACTATACAGGAATTATACAAGCTTAGAGAGAGGGGTAGAGGTAGAGAGAGAGAGGTAGAGAGAGAGAGAGAGAGAGAGAGAGAGAGAGAGAGAGAGAGGTAGAGAGAGAGAGAGAGAGAGAGAGACAGAGAGAGAGAGAGAGAGAGAGGAGGGAGAGAGAGAGATTGTCCCAATACAATTAGTCTTACCGGGACAGCTGCCTTTATTGCAAGTGGATTTCTTTCTTTTTAACTCGTCGCCTACACAAGGTTTTCCTCCATTCTTAGGACGAGGGTTGTTGCAAGACCGAGTCCGAAATTTGTTTATGTTTCCACTACCACATGTGACTGAACATTGCCCATCAAATGACCACGATCCCCAGACAGACCACACCCCATCAACTAATTTATAGCAATTAATACAGTAGATAAAATATAGTTATATCGATGTAGAGAGATATATACATGTATGTGATATGCTATAAGACATCATCATACCCGGACATTCTATGGTGTTACAGGAGTAGACTATACTATCCCATTTGTGTCCTTGGCAGTTGTTTCCTCCGTGTTTTGGTGTAGGGTTGTTGCAGTGACGTGCTCTCGTGTATGATTTTGAGCCACGTCCACATGTTCTGGAGCAATATTGAGACATGGACCAACTACTCCACACACCCCATCCTCCGTTAACTTTCACAATTAGAAACATTAACGTCCTTAATTCAACTTCCTTTAATTCAACATATCTTCACAAATGAATAATATTATGAACCTGAGGCAACAGACCGTTAATGAACTTTGAAACAATCGAAGGGGCATGTGAACGTAACGTATATATTACTTCTTACGTTCCTACATTTCGAACATATTTAGCATGTCCCATGTCTTATATCAACAAAAGAGAATTTCCAAAACTGATTGTTGTAATAACTTTATACCCAAGCATCAAATCTATTAAAATGCTATTCATAAGCTCCTATTGTTGCATATGGTACACAGTAATAACATAATATTATTATATGTCAAATCTGAAGCATATGCTGGATAGTTTAACGTCATAGGTGGACCCTTGATGATAAGTATTGATAAACACAGCTAGCATGATGCATCCAAATACCTCCGAAACACTCTTAAACTACAAGTCATTAATTGATGGAAAGGTGGGGTGTGATATACCTTGTGAATATTCTGTTCATATTTTTATCATAGACATTTAAAACGTCGAGTATCTGTGTTTCATCTCTAGAGAATGAACAGAAAAGACCAGGGTGTGTTGCAATAACTTAAGATTCAATATTCCTTTATTGATTTGTTACATTTGAGAAGCAGTAGACGATGCTTATCTATTAATTATAGCCGATAAATGGACTTCATTTCCAGTTTACCATGACGAAGCAAGAGGTAAGACATTGACAACGCTGCTTCTAAACGGTAGGGGTCTAATCATTATATTATAAAAGGTGCATTATAAAAGGCGAATATAAAGAACAGTGATAAATTGCATAACTCCTAAGCAATACAAAATAGAGAGTTGGACAAACACGGCCTCCTGGATATACAAGATGTGGATTCAGGTGCCTAGGAGGAGTAAGCATCCCTTGTCGACCGGTCACACCCGCCGTGACCCCTATATCTTGATAAGGTAAACGGAGTTATCCGTAGTCAAAATCAGTGTGTCAAGAACGACCTAACAATCGGTATGAAACACGTCACACAGTATTTGACCCAATGATAAGTTGTATTTGTCAAACTTTTTGTCGACACTTGCAAACGATGTAACTGGTATGAAAGAAAACCAAGATTGCAGCTTGATATACCTTGTGAATATTTTGTTTATAGGAAGACATTGTTTTTATTATAGATATCTAAAACGTCTAGTGCCCGTGAAATGAAGGGGTGTTAAGTTTCTTTGTTGATACAACTTTTTGATTCTTGCGTATGCCATCCCCATTTCACATCATTCTTAAATGGTTAAGTAAACAACTTTTTGTATGCATTAACATATAATGATTAACAGAAGACAGTGTCATAGCTAGGGATAAAATAATCGTAAGCAGGGATCGAAGAGAGAGGGTGGGTGGGATGAGCGGTGGCTGCAACCTTCCAGAAGATGGGCATATTTTTCAATTGTAATATAGTGCTAAGAAATTTTCATTCTGGAAGTAGTTTTTGTACCTCAACAATTACATTATGATTGTACAAAACAACCTCTATAAGGTATTGCAGTCAGCTGTTTTAGAATTATTTTTTGCTTTGCCCTTTTCCTAAATTGGGATCTGGTGAGGCACTGTCACGCATCTTTTCATTTTGATCCGGATTGAAGTACTCTCATACAAATGGATGCTACTTCATTTGGACAATTGTAACGAAATTCAAACTGTGCAGTTAATATTTCGCACAGTGTATAGGAGCAAGTTTGGAACGCTTCAGGAAAAGCTCTGGTACTGATACAAAGCGTTTTCTGGATTTGCTATGAAAAAATAACTATATAGTTTAAAAAAATTGCAAAAACAGAATTGTAAGCACATGCTTGCAATGTTTTGATGTAGTGACGCCAGTGGAAAAAATAATAAAGGGTAATTAACAAAAATTTTAACCATACTAGCATTAAGTTTAACGAGAGATTAAGTTTAGATACATGTATCTAAACGAATACGTTACCACTAGCAAAAATATTGATCGATTGATTGATTGTATATTCTTTACCGTCCCTCTCGAAAATGGTTCACTCAAATGAAGACGTCACCAATGTCGGTAAAAGGGTGCAAAATTTAGGTCTATGCTGGGCACTTACCACCTTTGAGCAGGGAGGGATATGTATCTTGCTACACCTGCTGTGACACCGGACCTCTTTTTGCGGTCTCATCAGAAAGATAAACCCCATTTAGTCCCTTCTTACGACAAGCAAGGGGTACTGATGACCTATTCTAACCCGGATCCCCACGGGATACTAGCAAACATATATGCAATATATAATAGATGCTTGTAATGTATGAAATGACAGTCTATAGTCTTAAGTCTTTATAATGTTATTCATAATTAAGATGAATAGCATATTTTCAGAAAATTCGTGGCAAAAAAGATTTTACTTATTTATTGGACAAATTTGTGAAGGCCGTGGACACGTAAAACATGCAATTTGACAATATAATGGAAAATGCACCAAAATATCAAATAACCATTTTCTATATAAAATAGGGACTACGACATTGCATGTTTCTATAATGTTAACATGGGACCTCCACGTGGGGCTTAGATAATACTTGACAATTATTATTAATCTGATAAATATCAACATTGCCCTATTTTAATACTTTCCAATGAATCATGAGATTGGGTGCGTATGAATACTACATGAAAGGGGAAGATACATCCCATGAAGTCAATGCCATGGCTTTAATTTTTGGTCTACTGGTAGAAAATTCCCGTGCGAACTAAACGTCAGACTTTTACTGTACTTAATGTTACAGATACTATCTAGAAATCATGCAATCGCACTGGGAGAACACAGAACAACATTTTACCTTTACATGTCTTTGAGCAGCACTTGGTCACTGTTGTATAGACAAGGTAACTGCAACAGAACAGTTCAAACCAAAGTCATTTATTGGAAGTGTGTTTCAAATTACATTAAACTTCAGCGCTTGAAAACAAGACTTTCTATCTCGTATAATTGAGTTTTATTATAAGCTTAAATTCCCAGAGAGGAATAAAATATCATTGTAAATTCAGTAAAATGGTCTACATACAAACCCCAGTCCTGAGCCACAGGCTATTTGAACGAACGCACCTTTTCTAAAATATCACACACACATACACACACACACACACACACACACACACACACACAGAGAGAGAGAGAGAGAGAGAGAGAGAGAGAGAGAGAGAGACTGCAAATTGCATGTCTATTATACTCTATTGTAATTGCGTTTCCTAATTAATATGTATGATTTTAGGGCAGGGATTACGACACGTCCTATTCGTCCAATGGGTCGACCCACAATACGCGAAGTGACATAATTTGCTCCTTAAAAATACATATTGATTAACAAGCCGATGAATTGATAGTTTTGCATTTATTCTCTAGCAACTTGCATCATGACTCCATTGATCATGTAAACCTATATATACATATGTATATACTATAAAGAGAATTTGATTTAACCATATTCAAGTCAGGTGGGTTAATTCATTGAAAACAAAGCATTTTTGGCACTTGATAGGAATGCGTGCAATATTGCAAAATATTTTAAAATGAACTATTTTAAAATGAACAAACTAGAAATTACATGACTATGATTGAATAACTGAAATGAATTTTATTTTTGAATTGAATTTGAATTGCCTGACTTGTTAAAAAGTCCTAAATTCTAAATATATTTGGCGATGCCTAAGCCATTATTGAACCTCAATAAAATATATTTCAGTTATTCAATCATAGTCAAGTAATCTCAAGTTTGTTCATTTAAAATAGTGTCAAAGGAATTAGATATGTCCAATTCAATTCAATTGTAGATATTAAGTTAAAATAGTGAAAAATTAAAAGATGGATTTAATTAATTTGTAAGTAGGTGTAACGGTATTAAACCCTCAAATCGTTTGTGGATATGTTAAATTGAATATTGATAGGTCAAATCATTCGACTTTGAGGGATAGCAGGGGAGTGTACCCGTACGAAAGAGGAAAGAGAGTAGTGAAAAGAATATATCAATCAAAGACAAAGAATGTAAATTACGTTATGGATAGGGACTCACAAACTTCCACCTGGTAATGACAATATGACCGAGATATAGTGTGGAAAAAGCATGTTTTGTAGTCATATCATTCATTGCACACTATGAAACAGTGTAACTGAGATGTATATATGGGCTTACATGACAAAATTGTTGATGTTACAGTGATTGAAAATTGAAATAATTTGATACAAATAATTATACATCTACAATTTTACAAAAGAAAAGTAAATAAACGAGTTGGTGAACAGGTTTTCTGATAATCTAAGGGATAATTCAAAAACATCATTAGATCTTAAGAAGTGTTTAGTTTGTTAAACAATGGAAATTCTAAAGATGTTCATTTTGAACAATTTGTGACCTATATAATACAGTGTAAAATGGGAATTACCGCAAAGGTACATTGTGGATAGATATACCCCACCCCATACCATGCGATTAAAAACAGACCTACTCCCATCCATGTAAAATCCCCATGTGAATTAAACATAGACCTACCACGCATTCGATCCTGCGAAGTGCCTTACATGTTACACTATGACAGTTCACAAGATCTGCATTTTGATTAAGATACAGTGTGGATAGCATATATAGATCTTGTGTTCCCACCCCCATCACCACTTCCATGTGATTTAGAAATAAACCTACCCCCGCCCAAGTCAAATCCACATGTAAATTAATAATTAATGTACCCCCACCAATGTGAAATAAAAATAGACCTGACGATTACTCCAAAGATCATTAAAGGATCATTACAGGGTGATCACGTGATTCTGATGTTCAGAAGTGTCGGACATTTAAAATATAAAAACATCAGTAACAGTTTGCAAAATTTGCAACATAAGATGAGATTAATTTTTACTTCTTCCTCTGAACACATTATGATGCGATCATACATTTGCTTTACATGGTTTCTTCCGTTCGAGATCCGCTCCTCTCTCTTCCTCATGCACATGCGTTGATTAAAAAGATCAAGTTATCTCGGCATAAAATTCCTAGTTGTGTTGTCATTTTTGCTGATTTAACAATTGATTAACCGTAATAAACAAACAAAACAAAATACAAATAGGTTCAAATTTGAAAACTACAAGAAGGTGCATGTACAATGTGTCTTAAATCATAAGCAAATGGCAATTTTGTTTTCCTGATTAAGGAACAAAAACAAGAAATTATTATATCTGCATGTTGTAGTATAGATAACAAGAAGCAAATGATATGCTAAAAAAAATTACTGTTTTGGAATAAATATTCGGGATAAGAACAACCATGTTGAATATGAAGCCACATTTTTTTTTGTTTAAAAATCAAGAAGGAATTTCACAATACTCTGATGCTAGTGTTTTCTAACTTTTGAAAGAACAAATACTACCATCTGAAAAAATGACGATATCTTTTTTTAAAATAATTTGATTTCACATTTAAGAGGCAATTTGATTGATTCAATTAACATTTTTCATATCGTGTATAGAAAGGTGCCGTGAAATTACGCTTTATGACGTCACAATGTATTTGACTCCTCTGCTGTCATTTGGTTGGTACAGTACTACAGCTCCGCATCATATAAGATGCATATTCGCTACAAAATTGTTTATCCATTTACATCAAGTATAATTTACCGAATTGAATGAAAAGAAATGATTTTTTAAAATTCACTTTTACTATGCAGAGTAAATGGGAATAGTTTACACGATCTTCTAATAGAAATGATGCACTTACGTTCCCTTTCTGCAGCGACTCGCCCAGAATAGCCCACATCTTGTATATTTCACTCTTTGTTGTGTGATCTTTTTGGTACAAGGAACTGTTCCCTCTCCCGTTTTATTCGAATCGCAATAAGTCTTACATATACTTGCACGTGTAGGGCGCAACGTACTGAGACATATGTAGAGAGCTAAAACGACCTGCAATTTGGTCATCCTGAAAAGAAAAAAATGCGAAATTTCAAGTTTATACTGATTCGTTTCTTTCTTCACTTAAATCCTATACATGTATACTACAATGCATATTAATGTTTTATATACAAATGTACATGTACTTGCATTCATTAACTGAGAAGAAAATAAAGAGAAGAAACAATTTGATAATATGTTTACCTGACTTAAAAATATTGGTGATGTTTTCATGCAATGCACTCTCCGGAATACGGAAAATTCGGCCTTGAACAGTATGAATTACTTGCAGGTGTCATTTGACGTTTGCTATCATGCAAACTTCTCATTAAGGTCATAAACGTCAGAAATCAATTTTGAAACAATATCACAGAATAAAATATGTAACTGTAAAAACAAAATAAATCATACGAAAATTGAACAAAAAATAACAAAAACAATAACAATGCATATTATATACAAGAAAATCAAAAACGATCTCTCACAAATTATAAACTATATTAGTGGTAGAATTCATGTAACTAGAAGTCTTTTTCACTGTCAATGCCCCGACCTTCGTACTGTTGCTTACACAAAACCAATGTTACAATGAAATTTTTGTTATGCCACTGGAACATTTAGTACCTTAAGCGTGGTATTGAAGATTAATGGTGTATTAGGACATCAAAATAACTTCTAGTCGCGAGTATAATTCTGAATTCCGGTGTGGTTTTTTTTAATGCAAACGCTTATTTACATGTACTTACGATAATTTTTATGTTTTTTTTTTTAATTAAAATTGATTAAATAGCTAATATCACTAGGCATTATATCTGAAAAGTCAATCACTCCTCTTCGTGTACATAACCCTGAATTATTTATTTCTTAATTGTAAATACATCTGTCTTTCTTTAAATCAATAAGTATATATGCATGATTTATTATTTTTCTTTATAAGAACATCTACATGTAGGCTCATCTTAAGAATGAATTAAATATTTTGATATATTAAATATCCATCTACTTAATGTTTTACACCAGACGTGAAAGTTTATTTGTATTTTGATCTGCAAAGGTTAAATACCTGACAAATCAAGCAAGTCGTTCGGAGTTTCAAAGCATATTCTCACATAAAATACTCCTCGCCTTCTAATTAAGCCTGATAGATTATTACATTTGATGCCAGTAACCTATTACTTGTAGTTGATGTTCTCCCCAGATATAACGACTTGGTGGGGAAAACACAAAGTCTGATTATTGGTCATAATTGTTGAAGACTTTAGATTTTCTCTTTCTCTCTTTATTCAATGTAGAGTTTAGAGTCAGTAAAATACCAAGAAAAATCACTTAGATTACGTCTATTGTTTTCGTTGTCCTTGTTGCCCATGGAGATTGTTCAAATGTTACGTAACACTTACCACTGTTTATATTCAATGATCACTTGTTTAATTCTGTATATTTTGCTCTGATATGTGTTTAGAATGCCAAAACATTAGTATATAAAACAAGAAACATCATACTAAAATGTGAAGCGATACATGATGACATGAAATTTAATCCCTCCCACATGTAACCTGTTGCATGTATGCGAAATGTCGATAAAATGTAACACCTGCAGGTGGAACTTTTGTTACTGTTTTTATCAATTAAGCAACAAATACTTGTATCAACAGGAGTCTTCGATTGCAATAAGATACATGTATAAGCATGCGACATCCTGAGTTCTGCGGCTGGTGTTACATTTAAGCCTAACAATGAAATATATGATGTTGACTGGTATATTTTTTTTAAGTTCCATTTCTGCTTCTCATATTTCTTCGCTAGTTTTGCTTACATTTTGTTCAACAATTTTGATGTTCGATAGAGAATTCAGCAATAAATACAATTCGAAAATCCTAATTTCACATATGATAATAAACATATACCTAGTACTAATCTATCAGATTCCATCAGCTTATCTTAACAAGATACAGGTAAGCTTCAGTTTCTTTGAAATATCTTGTATCTCTCGTTGTTTCTTAACTAAGTTATAACTATTCTAAGTCGAAAGCACTGGAGAGTTTCGAAAGAAAATCAGCGAAAAATGACTGTAGTCTTTCATTTGATAAAACTGTTATGTGAGAGAAAGATAGAGAGATAAGGACAGAAAAGAATAATTCCATACAATATCTAGCCGAAGAAGTGATCAATCTAGTAGATAAACCGCACATAAGTAACAATTAACTTAATCCCTGTAAACTAGCACTGTGTTATAAATATATTTAAGATATCGGCATGACACAAACTATAGTGTATTATATGTATTGAATTTACAATATCGGGATGATAACATATCTTTATGTGCTGCAATTAACTTGATTAACTATTACATGATTTACTGATATACGTCATAATATCGGTATGATCAATTACAGTCTACTACATCAATTATAATTACAATATCGACATAATTAACTATGATTCATAATTACCGTATCAGCAAAATCAACAACTATATCATTCATAATTGCCCTATCAGCATAATAAACAATCGCATCATTTATAATTACCGTATGAGCATAATAAACAATTACATCATTCATAATTACCGTATCAGCAAAATGACTAATTATATGATTCATAATTACCGTACCGACATGATAAGCTCTTACACGTAGAGTAATTCTTAAAAAATGGAATGTTGAACTATTAAAAATATACTAAACTGTTAGATGTATAATTAAAATATTGATATACTAAACTATTAAATGTCAAAATGGCATGTTAAACTATTACATGAGTTCCAATTACAGTAAGAGCAGGATAAACAACCTCCGGTAATGCAATTACAATGTTCGACATGATAAATTACTACATATTTTAGAATCACATTGTCTGCATTATAAACTATTGCATGTATCATAATTTTAACAATAAAAAATTGGAAAAAGCAAGACATTTCATACTTTACATCTCTACCATCGGATGATAAATCATTACAGCTATCATAATTACAGTAACCGTACACTGAGCTCTAGTGTAATGATCAATAGTAGTTACAATATCGGTATTATAAAGTATGGCATGTTCTGCAATTAAATTATAGTATAGCGTCTATGATATGGATATACTTAACTATCGTGGTTTTATAATTACAGTACTAAATTGTACATGTAAATTACAGTGTACTATGTCTGTACATGTACTTGTTATTCTCTATATAAAAGTGATACGACAAAACTTTATATTCCCCTGAGAATGCACCATTCTAATCATCTGAGGACTATTGCATAGAAAATATTGTCGTTTAGGGAAATACCTTTCTTCTCTCGGGAACCATGAATTCGCTATTTTCCGAATTACCAATTCTATAACTGTATACTATAGTGTATTACATCACAATATCGGTATGATACACTATAATATGTGAAGATCAATATTGACATTACGAATTATGACATGAATTAGAACTAGATGTTGTCATAAGACAATAATCTCACGCGTAAGCTTGTCTTTAGATATGCTCTCTGTCGCACTTATGTAACTAGCAAAGAAGCCCAACAGTTACCCTAATCCATGCCCTATACCATATGTGTCATTACTGCATATGTAAATATGCATTGAATATTCTGTTGCAGAAGTGTCTAGGCATATCAAGATGAATTGAGTTTCATGATGGGCAATGTCTCGGGGTCATCCCAACCCCATCATTTTTTGTCTGTTCAAATATTTTTAAAGTGGTTAGAATTCCAACCTTTTCTTCGTAGTTTTCCTATCCTATTTGCCCCTTTATAGAAAAAGATGTGTAAATGAAAATTCCAAAACCTTCTTTCACATCTACAGGATTCGTCCCAAGTTATGGGAAGCAGGATTTTATAGAAAAACGTAATTTTCAGCTTCCACATGGTCGTCAAGGTAAAAATGAAATGATGAATTCTTGTTGCACATCTACAAGACATCACTAATCTTCCAAAAGATGATTTGACTATTGCGAAAATGTATGAGGATCTCTGGGAACCAGTTCTAGTTTTAAAAAAAACATTGTTTTGTCGCCTTATAGTATATTAGCGGACGCCAACTATCGTAATCTAACAGATTCATTGGTTGATCTTAAAATAAAAGAAGAGTTTGGGGAAGAAGAAAGACTGACAGACGGACGGACGGCTATACAACTAGGATAACAAGGAGAATCTGCCTTAAATTTATTTAGAAAGTTTGGGTATAAATACAGTATCGGTATAATGAATTAGTACATGTATTGATATTGCAATACGACCTGATGATGTCTTACAAGAATTACGATGATAAGTTCGACATGGTAACGATTACATGAAAGGTGAAGATAACGAACAAGTGATCAATGCAAGGCGAAGACAACGAACAGTGATCAATCTCATAACTCCTACAAGCAACACAAAATACACAGTTGGGCAAACATGGACCCCTGGACACACCAGAGGTGGGACCAGGTGCCCAGGAGGAGTAAGCATCCCCTGTTGACCGGTCACACCCGCCGTGAGCCCCATATCCTGATCAGGTAAATGGAGTTATCCGCAGTCAAATCAGTTTGCCAAGAACGGCTTAACAATCGGTATGAAACACGTCAGACAGCATTTGACCCAATGCGAGGTTGTATTGACGAACTAGATCGTTATAAAAACCATAGAATTTGCGAAATGCTGACTTCAATCGAGACTTGTTTGTCAGTAGCTTACCTCGATTTAAAAACTGACTATACCCAGAACAAGCTCTTGCATATCGAATCAGTTGAGATATATAAACACCATATGCAGGTGATAATGGAATATTGCTACATAAATGTGGGAAGTTGACGATGGAGAAGCCGAAATCATCCCGTTTGTCATACAGTTGAGTTGTCAGTTTGTCGTTAATGTCTACTTTCAATAAAATATCTAAGTATGAAGCAGAAGTGGACGACTCTGTGGTGTCCTTTATTTCGAGCTCACAGGGATATATCAAATCGACATATGAATGAAAGCTATCATTGTTAATAGACAAAACGTCATCGATATATCTAATTGTCGAATTGAAGGTCACAGCGAGAGATTTTTTCTTCTCACGTAGAAGTTTTTGATCTCATAACTCCTATAAAGAACACTGAATAAATAGTTGGGCAAACACGGACCCCTGAACATACCAGTGGTGGGATCAGGCGTCTAGGAGGAATCGACCGGTCACACCCGTCGTGAGCCCTACATGTATGTCTCGATCAGGTAAACGGAGTAATCCGTAGTTAAAATCAATGTGCGAAGAACGGCCTAACATTGGGTATGAAGCAGTTGACCCAATAACAGGTTGTAGTAGCAAACTATATCGTTATAACGATCATAAAATTTGGAAATGCTGACTTTAATCGAGACTGTTGAAACCCCTGTAATTAAAACCTCTGTGCCATTAGCCTGTTTCAATTTGAAAACTGATCATGCATATAAAATATCTTGTGTATCGAATCAGTTGATATCAACACCATATGCAGGTGATAGTGGAATATAAGGAGGAGGCTTATATAGGCGTTGCCTGCTGCCATATCCTTATTATGTTATTAATAATAAAATACGGTTTAAAATGAACATAATAAATTAAAATGACTCTAAACGAGACTGTTGAAACGCATGCATCATCAACTTCGTTGTCAATGGCCTGCCTCGATTTAGAAACTAATCATATTCAAGACAAGCACTTGCGTATCGAATCAGATGAGAGATATCGACACCATACGAAGGTGATAATTGAACATTGTTACATAAATATGGGAAGTTGACGATGGAGAAGCTGAAATCCTCCCGTTTGTAATAAAATCGAGTTGTTAGTTTGTCGTTAATATCTACTTTCAATAAAATAACTAAGTATGAAGCAGAAGTGGGCGACTCTGTGATATCTTTCATTTCACGTTTCCAGGGATATATCGAATCGAGATATGAAGAAGAATTATTATTGTTAATAGTTTATACGTCGGTCATCTAAATATCGAATTGAAGGTCACAGCAAGAGGTTTTTTTCCTTCTCACTTAGAAGTTTTTGAATAGGTTCTGCTTCGTAATAATATAAAAACAGGTTAGTTAACATGTTTTACATGTCTTACATATGTCACAATTTTGATACAAATCATATATTGCAATAAGTATTATTGATATGATAAATTACATCGTCTTGATCAAGTATTACATGTGTCGTAATTACATTATCGGCACGCTAAACTCTTATATGCAAGTTGAAGATAACGAACAGTGTCGCAATTTTGCTAATTTATCAGAATTACAGTATCGAAAAAGTAGCCTAGTCTTTGCATTACAATATAATACTAACATGATAGAATATTATTATTATGTATTACATGTACAATTATGATAAGGGCATAAGAAACTACAAGTATTGCACAAACCATATTTAAAATATGGGCATGATATTCTATCAATGTACTTCATTTGCGATGTAGACATGATGAACTATTACATTTGATATATATAATAATTGGAATTTAGATAAATCAAAAATGATATGAGTGTAAAACAGTTACGTAGTGACCATATGTCTTCGTTATAACTACGTAGTATATTGATTAACTACGTAATACACTGAATAGCTAATTCACTTATTGAATTGCTAAGTAATACATTGGTTAGCAAAGTAATACATTGAATAGCTAAGTAATACATTGAATAGCTAATTCATTTATTGAATTGCTAAGTAATACATTTAGTAGCTAAGTAATAGATTGAGGATCTAAGCAATATATTGAGTAGCTAAGCAATACATTGAATAGCTAAGTAATATATTGAATAGCTAAGTAATACATTGAATAGCTAAGTAATACATTGAATGGCTAAGTAATACATTGAATAGCTAAGTAATACATTGAATAGCTAAGTAATACATTGAATAGCTAAGTAATATATTGAAAAGCTAAGTAATACATTGAATGGCTAAGTAATACATTGAATAGCTAAGTAATACATTGAATAGCTAAGTAATACATTGAATAGCTAAGTAATATATTGAATAGCTAAGTAATACATTGAATAGCTAAGTAATACATTGAATGGCTAAGTAATACATTGAATATCTAAGTAATACATTGAATAGCTAAGTAATACATTGAATATCTAAGTAATACATTGAATAGCTAAGTAATACATTGAATAGCTAAGTAATACATTGAAAGCTTTTGTGATATCCTGTACTTGTATCATCAAGCTACTGTATCCAATAGTTATTCAATACTTTAACAGAGCAGATCACGAGAAATAACTGCTGCTTGTCCTATATGGGGAATATAGTACATGTACATGTTTAATGGTTGTATGTACTTATCGTGTAACTAATATAATACATGTACACGTTTAAGGGTTGTATGTACTTATCGTGTGACTAATATAGTACATGTACATGTTTAATGGTTGTATGTACTTATCGTGTGACTAATATAATACATGTACACGTTTAAGGGTTGTATGTACTTATCATGTGACTAATTTGACAATTATAATATTTGTACTTAATTGACAGTACTGCAATGTTTTAGTGATATTGGCATTTGTAATGAAATGCTGTTTCGGTAGTTTTATAATATATGGGCAAGCACAAAGAGCAGAGTAGACTCAATAACATATGTTGTCATAGGACGATGGTATTTAAAACAAAATTTAAATAGGTGAGTCTCGTTATGCATAACTTTCAATCCATACTCTGACCTGCCGTGAGTTTGATCTTTTTAAAAGCATTTTTTTTTATTTTAAGTATAAACATGTACAACATGACTTTTGAGCAGTGGGGTACCTGTATAGACAATGTACATGTAACAATGATATAAACGCTATTTATTGTGTACAAAAGCATTGGAAAATGTCAAACCTATTTAACGCGTAACTTTAAAAGTATACTACATATGTAAGTACATCGCTGCTTATAGATCTCATTTTCTCTTAATACTGGTCATTTTGGAATCACTGCACCTAAATAGCATGTGTGAATTCTATCAGCAGTTATCTTAAAGTACATTATACCTAAATAGCATGTGTGGATTATATCAGCAGTTATCTTAAAGTACATTACATGTATACCTAAATAACATGTGTGAATTCTGTCAGCAGTTATCTTAAAGTACATTATACCTAAATATCATGTGTGGATTATATCAGCAGTTATCTTAACTTACATTATACCTAAATATCATATGTGAATTATATTAGCAGTTATCTTACATTACATTATATCTAAATAGTATGTTTGAATTCTACCAACATTTATCTTAAAGTACATTATAACTAAATACAAAGCATGTGTGAATTTTATCAGCAGTTACCTTAATGTACATTATATCTATATATAATTGTTCATGCAGTGAGCGGACTAATTAATGGCAAGACCCTTTGCTATCTGAAAAAATATAGGCCTATACGATTGGCATAGTTTGCTATTTTCATTTCTTTCGTTTTGTTATATTTTGGGTAGGTCGCTATAGGCCTTTTACATGTATCTGTAGGTACCCTTACTTTAACTCTCTTCTTTTTGTCTTTTTTTTTTTTCGTTTTCGAAATGATTTCTTTTGATTATCCATAAGAATTATGTACCAACCCATGTGGTTTCTTCGCATTGAATAAATAAACAAACAAAACAATCAAGATTGTTAGGTAGTTTTGGAATATTTGAGATCAAAATAAAAATTCCATCGGGGTTCTTGTTCTTAAAGATCCCAAAAGGAAACAACACCCACGGGTGAGAAAACCCACATATTTTTGAGTGGAATAAAAATCCTTATGTATTTCTTAAATATATACAATGAGTTTATTCAATATGGGATTGGTACTCCACCTAATCATCAAATATCTCGAAAAATAAAACTTTGATCGTTTTATTTGTTATTGTGTTGTTGTTTTTTATTTCGTGTGAAGAAACCCTATAAATGCTATACAATTCGACTTCATAGCCAAAGCGGAAAAGAGTGTGTAACTCTGTAAAATGTCCATTCTAGACTTATTATTACCTTTGCAATCGTTAATCAAAACATTTTATTCAAAATGTATAAAGTGTTATTGACTTCACACTAATCATGCATAAAGCACTCTAATACATTTGTAGAGAAGGATGATGTTTGGAATAATATTTCTGTTCTTGGTCACGTGCTGCAGTTTCACATATGGATTAACGCCCTGCTCTGGTTTGTATATTCATATTCTGAAAACTAAGTATTATTAACGAAATCTTTTCTTCTCAAATCTCTCCGCGTATGGCGAGCAATAGTTGCAAATGACGAAACATAAATGCCTTGGTATGCTATGACAAATGTTTTCTGTGTGTTTTTACAGGCAAATTAAAGTTCATGTTTGATATGTGGTTAAAGGAACGAACAATATATATTATATTTGTGTTGTATAACAAAGTAGAATTTATTTTCCTCAACCATGACTATTAGAGGGACTGGAAACATTCTCCACATAACTATGAGCATGTTTGCTTTTTATCAGGGGACTGGGAACACGTGTACCATGCAGTGAGTGGCAACGGCCAAAATGTCATGGACACCTGGCAGAAAAAGTTCACTAAAAAGTGCGATTTGTTTACCGACAATTGTCAATGCTACTACCGAGAGGGTTGTCTGTCGCCAAATCTGCGAATGGAAACGCTGGGTGTCACCCCAAGGAAAATCCTTAGAAGTCCAAAAATTGATTATTGGCCTTGTCTCAATATTGAAAAGGTGAATTCGACGGAAAACCATTAACTTAGTAGTAAACAATTTCCTCATTGGGATATTCATCTTTGATCAAATCAGTTAGAATGAAAATTTATAGAAAGTGTACACAATTGTGTAACAATCACTTGTGTATCAGGTTAGCTAAATAATCTTTTTTAAAGTTCAATGTGTCAGCCTTATCCAAAACACTATGTTAACTCGCGGTTTGGTATGCAGCATTGCTACCAAGTCATTCCTGGTTGGAATGCCATGGAACCAGGCCAGCTTTTCCCGGCAGCAAGTTTGAGGCTGTTTTCGGAAGTTTTATTTGCAATGACCAATTCATAATGTGGACATGGGAAACAGACCTTGGTGAGTATTGTATAGTATACTTTTATCATATTTTTGCTGATATTTGTTGAAAGGTATTATGTTATTGTTGACCTATATTTGAATATAACCTTGGCCAATCTGTCTTACTTAAATACGCATGTGTGAGGTCAGTCAGGTGTGACAGTAGTGAGAACGTTTTAAATACCCTACCATTTTCTATGCATAATGCTGAATTTCTATTGTGATTTTTATCCCTTCTTTTGAGCGTGTTATCTTGACACTAGGAACTTTGTGAAATGATTTAAATGTCTTGAGTGGATGTGAATATGCGGAAGTCGACCACCATATTGGTTTACATGTTACCATGCATTTAACTTTAAATTCTAGACGGACACATTTTGATTATTTTTTACTTAATAAAACTGCCGCATATTCATGTTGCCTAGTTGTGTTGCCTATACATTTATATTGCCTACAGATATTATTCTATTCATTCATAAATTGTAGCATTACGACTTGGATCAGTTGTGATGTGATGTCGGTATAGGATCAAGTAAGGATCCACTCGAGAAACTACCCACCCATGATAAAGTCCAAGATCACAGCTCCAGAAAAGGTCATTGGCGGATCATCAGTTCACTAGTCAACTAGGATGACAATCAGTCCATGAACTAGGGAGAGGTCCAGATGAGAGATAAGTGGACGAGATAAGTGGACGAGCATATCAAGCTTTCGGAGTGCAAACTTTGAACACTGAACTGTTCATGTAGTAACATTTAGGCAACAAATAGCAACTTCTTATAATGATAATTTGTCTGTCTTCCGGGTTACATTAGTTTTTATTAAAAATAGATATGCAGATAGGGTCTTTGCATTTAAATTGAATGAAAGTGAGTAAGGATGTGAGTGAGTAACTATATATAATTCATTATTTTTTTGTTTGTGTAAATAAATGCTTAAATTGAAACAGTCTTTAGAGTTATTTGGAGCTGGCCTGATTCATCGACGTTACAAAGTATACAAGATAATGATTGTACTTGAATTTTTATCGTACGATTCAGATCAAGTCCATGCACCGCAATTCATACCATATGTATTTAGATGGATATTAACACTTCTACTATTCTGCGAGTTGGTTAAGAGAACACAAATGCTTTCCAGGAACATTTACGTCCACCGAAATTATGATTTTTATCTATAATGTGCAATTCTTATTAAAGGTCAGAATTGAGTTGAATAAAGGAAGCAAAATCGTAGCATTTATTGAATTCAATGGAAAAGGATCCAACTTCATGAACTGGTTCCACCGAAGTAGAGTCTTGAGATCCAGCTGGATGGACCTGAGAAGGAATGGACACTTCAACGTGTTTTCAATGAAAAAGTAAATATCAGTGAACATTCTTTATTACTTTTTATCTTTCAAATGCAAGTAATTTCTATATCATCACCGTTACGAATATGCACACGTGTATGAATTAATTCATTTGTGATAGATTGGTATTTTATGTCTCTGAAAATAATGTCTGCCTTCTATTCTCAGAACAAGATATTTAACTCAGCATCTAGAATTAGCTGGCGATGATGTACATGTATTTTGAAAACGATATATCGTTTACATCTCGTAGTTGATCTGCAATCAATTTCTATTGACAATACAATATCTTAAAAATGAGAACAATATATATATATATATATATATATATATATATATATAAACTTATACGGTACCAATCTTGATGCACCAGATGCGCATTTCGACAAATAATGTCTCTTCAGTGATGCTTAACCGAAATGTTTGAAATCCGAAATAACAATGAAGTTTTAGAGCTATTATAGGGGAAACAGTGTGCCATATATATATATATATATATATATATATATATATATATATATATAGTCAAAATGATTAAATAAAGAAGCAGAAAAATGAGCAGTTCCAAAATTTATTCAAGTCACTTCATATGATAGAGAGTCGGACAAATACGGACCTCTGGACATAGCATAGGTTCAACAATGTATACAGTGTTTAGATAGATAGATAGATAAATAGATAGATAGATACACACACAAGGAAGGTTCCTTCTGCTAGCACCAACGTCTTCGGGATATTAGAGGAAGGCACGGGTGATTAAGATTGAATTGGACGATAGCAAGTGAAAGATTTGCACTGTTAAGGATTGTGAGAACAGCAAAGTACACTTGTTGTTGAAATATCTACTTCCCTACACATGCTCAATACAGGATCATATATTACTTGTGATGTACACGTCAAAATTGCTGGGGTGCCAATCTAATTATAATACGCCAGTTTCGAGATACGAAGTCTTCTGTATAGGAGGTGCATTTAGTGGAATTTTGAATGCTTAAGTGGGACAGAGTGGATATACAGCCAACGAGGAACACGATGAAATGTATTAAAAGCGGCTTCTCTTTAAATATGTAAATGTGGGAAATACAAAATACTGTCGAAAGAAATGTTTTACCGAAGTGGAAACATACAATGTCATATTTCAAGAAATATCTTGGATATGGTACTTATGACCAACGAAATAACGTGATAGAATAAGAATTCTATGTATTTAATTACTCCTTAAATACTTATCACTTACTTAGTTTGTGTATCAGTCGAATTCGGGTTATCAAACAGCGTATGAGAAACTTACTGAGTACATTCACTTACGCTGTGATGAACATCTGTCCCACTCCCGCGTGTAAACAAATTCTTTCGCGCCTTACTATGTACGAGAGTTCTCCAAAGGGAAATAACTCGGACGTATCTCGAAACCGGTGTATTGGCTTTTCAAAGCGGTTGTTGATTCAAAAGAGCTAATTTCAATTAAATGGGGGGGGGGGGGGTGCTAAACCAAAACATCGTTTCCATTCAATTTTGCAAATCGACGGACTTTGGCGTCTCACATCATTTAACAAAGGGGATGATTTCAGCTTCTTTGGCGTCAACTTCCCATGTTTATGTAGAAATATTCCATTATTACCTGCATATAGTGTTTATATCTCTCAACTGATTGGATATGCAAGAGCTTGTTCTGCGTATGGTCAGTTTTTAAGTCAAAGCAAGCTATTGACAAACAAGTTGATGGTATATGAGTTTCCACAGTCTCGTTTAAAGTCAGCATTTCACAAATTCTATAGTTATTATAACGATCTAGTTTGCAAATACAGCCTATCACTGGATCAAATGTTGTGTGACGTGTTTCATACTGAGTGTTACACCGTTCTTGGGACACTGATTTTGACTACGGATAACTCCATTTACCTGATCAAGATATAGGGCTCACGGCGAGTGTGACTGGTCGACAGGGTACATGTATGCTTACCCCTCCTAGGAGCCTGATCCCACCTTTGGTGTGTCCAGTGGTCCGTGTTTGCCCAACTATCTATTTTATATTGCTTATAGGAATTATGAGATTGATCACTGTTCGTTATCTTCACCTTTCCTTTCACCATCGCATTTTGACGCATGAGTGTGGAACATCGCACTTTGACGTTTCACACCACCGAGGTTTGCCCCAGACCATGACAATTCGGAGTCCTCTACACTGTATATACACAAAGCCGATTGAGTATGCTCAACTAGTTTCTTTACTTACTTGTTTAGGATTCCACTTTTGTAGAACTAGAGGAATTAGTTGCATATACTAAACAGTTTTGTGATATTTTTATTACCCTACTACATGTGTAAATTGTTCTATATTTATTTCTGGATTGATCACTGTTATCTTCACCTATCATATATAACACTAAAGTTCCATATTTTGCAAACATCTATGGATATGCAATTTTCTTTGAAGCATGCATTTTAAAACATGATGAGCGATTTTCCAAATACATTATCGATAGAACAGAAAATTAATAGATAATAGACTTGCATATATTTCCTAAATTACTTCATAAATGACATAAATGTATTTATAACTGTGTGTACAAATTCAATCCGTTCGAAAGCAAAACTAGCCTGTGCATGAATAACAAATATAAAGAATAAAAACCATAATGGATACAATTTAGATAGAAAAGTGTATAAAATATAGACAATAGTTGAGTTTGATTATTCTGCTACACAGGGTACAACATCACGGCAGACATTTCTATATCAATAGAAGTTACGGTGGGTGTCATAAAGATAATGGGTGGCTTGTTGTTATGGACGCTAAAGGATCTAAACCATGTCGCTGGGAGAGACAGAGAAGATATCCCCAATTTCTGTACAGTAAACATCACAGACGTGGACGATGGCAGACCATGGGTATGTGTTTGGTTATGCTATAGAAAAATCATTTCTGATTGAGTGTATTTGATATCTTTTTAACCAATCGAATTTAGATTCCTTTACTTTGCACCGATGTGTAATATTAGCTACTCTTAGTCTAAGGTTTCATTGTGAATAAGATTTGAAATCCATTATCTGTTTGATGTCGTTGAAAGTAGCATACAGACTACCATATTAGAAACGAATTTCTACAACTCATAACCTTTTTGGGGATGATATTGTGTAAAAACTGGGGTGTTAATGTGTTTAGGTAAGCATAAAAGGTACATATGGCATCTTTCCTTATAAGACAATAGTTACATTTTGCCAAGTTGCATCCTCATACAATTCCTTTGTGATCAATTACAATGCAGTGTTGTTAAAATAAAAAAAAACTCGTTTAGGTTAAATACAGTCTGCTAGATAATTTGGAAACATTTTAACAAAATTGATGCATACATTGTTCGTCAATTTGTAGATGTTATAATAATATATAGACCTAGAAACCATAGGAAGGCTAAAACAGAGCAACAACGCATTATGCACGAGTTTCTATGCTTTTTCTGATACAAGGTTGCTTGTATTGCCATGAGCGGGATATGCTACATAAGCACTTTCTGATTTTAATGTGTATGTAATTAGAATGATCATTGTCGTTCACAGGCTATGGAAGAGCAGATGTCCTAAATATCTACATAAAGAGAGGTTGAAAACACCAATGACTCGAGATATTTATGATGCTATCAGTCTGCATAAACAATAAATTTCAAAGATAAATTCTCAGGTTTTATTATTTATATAACAAATATAACGATTGTCTGTTGTGTGAAAAACATGGGGTTGTATGTCTGGGGATTAGACGATGGAAATTAATATCAACAAATCTAGAAATTCGTCATTATACCATTGTGGATTTGACTAATGAGATCTACATGCATTGTGCTGCAGCACGTGTACTGTAAATAAACTTTTCGCTATATATAATTACATCTATTTTATATATATTTGTACAAAACTAAACTGGTATTGAAAACACTCTAGTGTCACTTCAAAGTAATCAAAATTAGATCATTTGATCCAATCACGTATGTCGCTACACAAGGATCTAACAAAACCGCATATGGAGGTCAAATCTAGTGACCTTTTAATCAGTCATATTCATCCATACGTTCAATCAAAGAGTTTCGGTAAATGAAATGTTCGAGAAAACAACACATATGGCGACCGAATATTAGCGCATGTTATAAGTTTTGAAAGATTGCAAGATTTAATCTTTAAAACAGAAAAATGTGTTAATAGCTGTGCTGAATAATGAAGACTGTATGGAAGCGCATAGCGGTATATTGATCACCTGTTGAATCACACCAAACTTGTCCTCTGTAATTTTTAATTTCACTTTATATAACTTCTTGATTTAGGAGTTCCCTTCATTGTCGATTTCTCTTACAACAAATGAAAATCAACACAAACAACAAATATTTGTCAAACTGCACACTCTTTGAGGTGTCATCGGCATGTCTGGCATGTTGTTATTACCGGGATACTTCGGCAGCTATAAGTAAGATTTCAGTGTTCCGAATTACCCAAGTTTACACCTTTGATTTGATAGGCAATGCGCTGATTGGTTAGACTAAAACTCCCTAGATTTGACCTCCGTTTACGGTTTCGCTAGATCCCTGTGTAGCGACATACGTGAATGGATCAAAGGGTCTAAGAGTAATTAGTATGTCACTTGTAAGCGTTGTTTAATGAGTCAAGATAATGTAATGTTTTCCCCATTCATATATTATCGTTGCGTCAATTTCTTTTTACAATGCAATAAGCATCATTAATCTAAGAAATCGCAGTGGAAATTCGAATATCTGTTTGATGTCACTATCTCTACAACTCTTGTCAATATTTTCAAATAATACAAGCATCTACCAACTCTCTTGAGATTTATGATACGTATCCGTCTACAATTAATGGGACAAATGTTCCAAGTTTCATGTTAAATTTCACGATCGATATCAATACTTTTCTATAAATGAAATGAAACAAAACGATTTATAGCGTATTGTAATTAGAGTTGTAGAGATATGAATAAGAATAGTTTCAAAACACAGCCCTCTGTTTACGCAAATATGTAAGGCAGATTATACCGCATTTATGCATGTAAGCTGCAGGCTTTAAAGTATGTCCTAAATACAGGAAAGTACTTAAACATGAATACTTTCGTTAGGTTCTTAATATTTTGAGTGTATATATGACAACATTTTCTATCCTAACAAGGTGGCAAATATGCGTTTTGGTATGGCGTCATCACATCATAATGATGAATATTTGATACGCCTTTTCGAATCAATCGATTTTCAACTTCATCTAGTCGATTTTTGGTGATTTCTTTAACACTACACCCGTACTTTACATCTCTTTTTCAACTTAAAACCCCGTTCGATAACATTTCATACTATTTTACTACTATACATACTACTTTAAAGGAATGCGTGCAGATATTGTTTTCAAATGTTCTGCCATTTTAAATAGCAGCATAACTCACTGGCTAACTACAATCGTTGATTAACTCGTTCTTGAGATTGATTAAACCACTCATTGTAACATTGCACATTGTGGATCTAAACTTTGCATTATAAATACGATTGTAAATTCAATGTAGATACATTGCTAGCTCTTTCTGACAAGCAATTGTTCTAAAAGATTGACAATCTAAGCGTGTTATTGTATTATATTGATTGTATATTGTTTATCGCGAATTTTTCACCCATATGGATACGTCACCAAGACCAGTGAAGGGCTTCATATTTAGGCCTATGCTCAGTGCTTACCACCATTGAGCAGAGAGAAATCTTTAGCGTGCCACACCGACTGTGACACGGGACATCCGTTTTTAAGGACATCCCCGAGAACCGTGACATTCACATCTGATGCCGAGCGTTTGGCGATAGACCTATATCAGTTTTAACGACCAGGATTCAAGCCCCGACCGTCCGCATGCAGGGGGAACGCTCTACCTTAAGACCACCGCGGCAGTATATATATATATATATATATATATATATATATATCGAAATCAAAAAGCAAATCGTTAGAACTTTCATTAATATCTTCAGAAAAGCAATAGCAATTGTACCGTATATTGCGGTATACGTAACGTTGATGAAAACTTTGCCCTTGAAATTGTGGCACCCTTACCAAAATATAAGCCCTCTGGCACACAGTTGCTGCAAATTTGCAGCGCATTTGCGGCAAGTTTGCCGCAACTAGTTGCGGCACATTTGCCGCAAGTATACTTTTCGTATGCAAATTTTTCCTCTGGCACACAGTTTGTGGCACAGTTGCGGCACACACTTGCTGCACACTTCTGGCACAGTGTGCGGCATATTTGCCGCAAGTATACTTTTCGTATGCAAATTTTCCTCTGGCACACAGTTTGCAGCAAACTTGCGGCAAACACTTGCTGCACACTTCTGGCACACAGTGTGCGGCATATTTGCCGCAAGTATACTTTTCGTATGCAAATTTTCCTCTGGCACACAGTTTGCAGCAAACTTGCGGCACACACTTGCTGCACACTTCTGGCACACAGTGTGCGGCATATTTGCCGCAAGTATACTTTTCGTATGCAAATTTTTCCTCTGGCACACAGTTTGCGGCAAACTTGCGGCACACTCTTGCTGCAGACTTCTGGCACACAGTTTGCGGCAAACTTGCGGCACACTTCTGGCACTGTCTGCTCGAAATTAAGGGATGCTATATAAACTGTCATTACAAAACAAAAACACAATAACAATTCAATTAATATAATTTCAAGAACAATGACATATCAAGTAATTAACATATTCAAAAATACTAATTAAAAAAAAAATATTCAAAAACAAAAATGACCGGGTTCTTGTAAAATATGTTCTCCATCATAGGAACAACAGTAGAAACATATACTGGGGAAATGACAAATTAAAGGTAGAATTTTTCAACAACAAAAAAGAGAAAGAAAAAAAAGAGAAGCATTTTTAAAATGTTACATGAATATCTTCAATGTTTTTAAAACATCTATAATGTACAGGGTCTGGAAAATGTTAAGTAAAAGCTGAGTTGGTTACATAAAGTACCATGCTTAAAAAATGACTAAGTTCAACTTCACCATGCACATGTAAATTTTTCAAAGAATGCCTGATCACTTCCGAAAAGACACATGCACATTTACAATGCTTCCATAACAGCTGTTCAAGGTCTGAAGAATGTCAAATAAATGCTGTAAGAGGAGTTGATTACAAAAAATAAGTACCATCTATTCAGGAAATGCTTAAAAAATGACAAAGTTCAACTAAATGTAATTTTTTTGAAAAAAGTCTGATCACTTTCAAAAAGACACATGCACATCTTCAATGTGTCCATAACTACTGTACAAAGTTTGAGGAATATCAATTTAGATGTGCACGAGTTGATCACACAAAATAGGTACCATCTATTCAAGAAATGCATAAAAATGACCAAGTTCAACTACACATAATTTTTTTTTTAAAAAGTCTAATCATTTTCAAAAAGATGCATGCACATCTTCAATGTGTTCATAACAACTGTACAAAGTTTAAGGAATGTCAAGTTAGAGGTGCATGAAGATTTGATTACACAAAATAGTTACCATCTATTCAAGAAATGCTTAAAAATGACTAAGTTCAACTACATATACATTTTTTTTTAAATGTCTGATCACTTTCAAAAACACATATGCACATTTTCAATGTGTTCAAAACAAATGTACACAGTTTGAGGAATGTCAAGTTAGAGGTATACCAGGAGTTGATTACACAAAATAGGTACTGTCGATTAAAGAAATGCTTAAAAATGACGAAGTTCAACTACATGTAAATTTTTCAAAAAATGTCTGATCACTTTCAAAAAGGCACATGCACATCTTCAATGTATCCCTAACAACTGTACAAAGTTTAAGGAACATCAAGTGAGAGGTGTGAAAGGAGTTGATTACACAAAGTAGGTACTATTACAGGGACGCTACTGTCGCTTGCCCACCACTGAGTAATTCACCATTTTATAAACTGTTTGCACATTGTGCAACCCAACCAAAAATATAATTATAACAAAATGTGAGAGAAAACTTAAAGAAACTGCAACAACTTCTAATCTACAAATATTGCATTGTGCAATGTTAAAAAGTTCTCGGTGAAGTCCCACCCTGGCCATGAGAGTACATTTTATTTGGAAACTGCTGCATAAAGAATTTCTTTCAAGATCCAAGAGAAAAATATCAACCCACAGTGGCACTTTTCTGACATAAGGTCAGGTTGTGATTTAAATAGATTTGTGAATTTTGGCCGTTTTAGATCAATCATGTCAAATGAAAGCTTTTAGAAAATAAAATCCTTCTTAAACTAGCAAGTGCTATATAAATGATGCTATAAATGCTAGAATTGTGTATACAATTAAGACAAAGGAGTTGACATGATCTTCTGTACATGTAATTAAGAAGGTCTATCATTTGCATAACATGACTGTGCATCAATAACAACAGGTTTCGGCAACATTTGCAGACAAGAATGAAATATATTCAAAATTCACACATGTAAACTATGCACTTTTCCTCAGAAAAATCTGGAGACACTCTACATTAATTTTAAAATCAGTACTGTGAAGGACTTTATATTCTGATAAATTAATACAGACTTGTGGGCATTTAATTATTAGGGAGAACACTAAACATTTACACAAGTTTCTCCATCATAGATGAATGAGAGAATAATAGGACTATCTCCATGCTGTGTGCACCTTAGAATAAAAAACATGATTGAATTCTGGACCTTCTTCTAATCTTCCACTTGTTCAGTACTTGGTCATCACAATCACATATTGTCCGCAACAACTCTACTGTCCCATCCATTTGTTGTGATAAACTGTAAATAGTTTTTTGGTTAAGACAGAGTGCCTTTACTCACAAATACATGTAGCAGTCTCATCAGATTCACTTGGCAAGTGTGTATAAATCGAAATGTCATTCTTTTTTTCATTAGTGATTTATACACATTAATCCAGGCCTGCATGTTGGAACTCTAAGATATGGCAAGTTGAAGACAGCCTATCAACACACCATCACAACTTCTGAATCTGCATGACTATCATGAAATATATTCTGAAAAAGATATAAAATTTTAAATAATTACGAGATACCATTGGCCCTCCTATATATAAGTTTGCAAAGGCATCTAACATAGGAGGAATCATTCTGGGGTGTGTACATGTAATTACCGTCACCCGACACCTGGGGCCACCGATTTTCAAAGCCGAGCAATAATCAATGTTGCGTTACAGCCCATTGGGCTAATAAATGCAATATCTGATGTACAACTGTTAATATCATGCTGACCCAACTTTACGTACAAATTAACTTTATTGCCAAGACGAGACCTTCAATCCATTTTAATAACGTATTAAATGCATTGATGTAGAGACAAAATTGAGATTCCGGAGGTCACATCCCTGATCATAATGCAGTTTAATTTTTCTAACTGGACATCTGGGTTCAAATCATAAGCATTTGAATAAAAAATAAATAAATCAACCATTCATTAAAAAACACCATTTACTTAATAAACTAATTAAATTTTGCAAATATCACCCGAGTAGAAAGTAAACAAAAAATAGCATAAGTATTACGGAAATAGGCCTAATTATTTGTTTGTTTTCCGGCCTTCCCCCTCTCTCTCCTTTTTTTTTTAAAGTGCCTATATGGTCCTGTCCAAATGTATAAGAAAAAAATCCGCGAGGGCTACGATAATGCAACTAGAAGGAGTCGAATCTCATACAAAGGAAATTTAAAAAAAAAAAAAAAATTCCACATAATTTCAAAAAATTGAATGAAGCATGTAAATTTATGAACGTAAACACCGACTTGCAAGATTTGACGCAACAACATACAATATGAGCGATGGTCAGTTTCGTTTTGAACAATATATTAGAGAGTTTATAACTATAAGATACACAGTAATTCACTTACTCAATGACTGGAAGATTCTCCTCAGAATATCTGCATCAACTGATTCAACTCCTGTTCTCGATTCATGTTCAAAATGTTGTTTACCGGTATAACATTATGGCGCCTGTCAATATCAACTTTCGCGCTCAGCATATATTGTGTGAATCCCACACCCGACGCATTGAACCCGATCTCTATTTACGATGCATAGAGCCGTAAAGCCCCATGAAGACCTACTTTGGTATACAGCTTAGATTATTCTAACTTAGTATAAATTAGCATTCCACAAACCAGAATAACGCACCTGGATAAAATCCTGATATGTAAATTATACATATAAAGGTGGATTTTTACCACTCTCATTTGATTAATTTCAACTCACAAACCCAGTATCTGAACTGTAATCAACAGATGTACATGTAAATAAAGAAAAGAAATATCTCTCTCTCTCTCTCTCTCTCTCTCTCTCTCTCTCTCTCTCTCTCTCTCTCTCTCTCTCTCTCCATTTATTTAGATATAAAAAAAAAAATTCTTCACATTTTTTTTCTAATTAACTATTACCCTTTGAACATCTACAATTCACACGATGCTATATCAAAGGAAAACCATTGTAAAGTACTATGCAACCCTGTCAATGTAGTTCATGCTAGAAGGTTTTTTGAATTTTTACATGAATGTTTTGAATTCCGCACCAAAAGTAGAGTGCTATAACTACATTTAATTTTTACATGAATGTTTTGAATTGCGCACCAAAAGTAGAGTGCTATAACTACATTTAATTTATGTAATATGCAATACTAAATTGTATACATAGTCTAATATCACAGGTACATATCAAATATATACTTGTATTTACATATATGTAAATGAACTGTTAGTAATTAGTTTATTGTCATTATATATCTCATATTGTGTAACATGATTGTATGCCAACATGCTTGGTGAATCAATAAATAATTGAAATAATTAGATTAAAATTCAGATACCTGTGCACTTACATCTTACTTTAAAGGGGCATTAGCTGTGAAAGTGATGGCAACTATTTTTTTCTCAAAATCTCTCGATGATATTGAAATACATATTGATGACTAATAAGAACATTTATTTTTTATTATGTACAAAAACAAGAAAATTAATCCTAATAAAACTATGTTAGATAACCGCTTTTAATGTAAAGAAATATATATACGGAAGAAGTATTCACTGCACCCCAATTAAATCATTTCTCAAATATAAACAAAATCAACAAATATGCAAAGGTAACTAGAGAATAATTATACTGTCTCGCAAGACAATAATATTCAATCACCAAAATCACATATTCTTTTTCAAGATATTAAAAGGTGTTTGAAATAATTAAATACAAGTGTAATTATTACTTTAATATATAATATCTATTATAGGGCAACTTTCATTGAATTCAATATTTGGTGACAAAATGACCGCTAATTCCCATTAAGACAAGAAGATCGATTGAAGGGGGTGCGAGAAATGTTGCATATGTTCTATTATAGAAAATGTTGTGATGGATATATTGATATGGCTCTTTTATTCTAAATATTCAAGAAAAAGTCGTGAACTTTGGTACCCTTACTGTTTCAGTTCTAAAATTTTAAGAAAAAAGTTGTGAACTTCTGGCACACGATTCTGAAAACCAAAGAAAAAGTTGTGGTGCACTTCTGGCACACAGTTTTGATTCTGAATACCAAAGAAAAAGTTGTGGTGCACTTCTGGCACACTGTTTCATTTAGGAAAAGTTGTGGTGCACTTTTGGCACACTGTGCCACTAGTGGCACACTGTGTACTGCTAGTGGCACACTGTATGCCGCTAGCGGCATTAGCTGCACACTTCTGGCAAACAGCTCTGGCACACTGATTTGTTTGCCGCAAACTTGCAGCAAACTTGCGGCAAATTTGCAGCAAACTTTACATTTTGGTAAGGGCAGTAAGCAATAAAATGCACCTATACATGCGGTATTATATCAAATTGGTAAAACTGGGTTTGAACTGTTGAGTGAAATGTTTTCCTGCTTTCTTCTGTGCTTGGTATTATTTATATAATGATTATAAAACGGGAATACTTTGAAATGTCCGGGTCCTCATATATTCAGATGTTTGCTTAATTCTGTTTTCCTGTATTCCGGGACTTGAAGATGCTGTTTATGAACAAGGATTCTGGCTTGCAATGGTGTACTCGTCTCTCCGATGTTGAATTTATTACAGCATCTGCAGGTTATATCAAATATGAGAATTTAGATTCACGAGACATATCCGAATTTACATAAAATACATTTTCTTTGAAATGAAAGGAGGTGCCTTGTTGCAAATACGGACATATGCCAAATCTTTGTAATACTAGATTTTCTGAATGTGGATGGGCAGCGTATTCTTCTTAGACTCTTTGGTGTTTATGAATTTAAATTTGGAAAGGACACGAGATATTTCTTCATCTGTTTCTAACATTTTATTAAGGTTATGCTCAGATTCTTGGGATTCTATTTTGTAACAAGTGGTAAATCTCCGTTTCGTTGTCATTCTTTAGGGTAGGATTAATCAATTATTTTTCTATTTCTTTTGCTTTATTGATGTCGTCATTAATTAGGTTTAACAGGTAGGGTGGTCATGTAAGAACTTTTTTCAATTCATCAAGTCGTTGATTTCTGGTTTCCTCATCGCTGACTATTGTACATATTCTCCTTGTAAGGTTGTATAGAATGTCTTACCTGATTTGTCGCGGATGGGAAGAGCCAAAATGTAAATACTCGTACTGATGAGTAACAGTGCTCTTGTAAAATGTATCTGTAGTAATTCTGTTAATTTTTCCTTACGGACTAAAACATCTAAAATTTCAACGCAACTCTTCTCCAGTGTAAATTTAATATCTGGGTCTTAGACATGTAAGATTGTGTTCAACTCACTTAAATCGGATTGATTTCTGTTCCATATGATCAAACAATCATCCAGAAATCCCATTCAGGTACATTGTAAAGTTTCACTGAATTCCTCACCAAACTGTTTACTGGCCTTTATATACAATGCTTCTTCTAAATAGCCAATGGTAAAAGTGATGTAAGATGGGACCATTTTGGTTCCCATGACCGGTACTTCACGTGATGGATATATTGATTTTGGAAAGCAAACTGTATCTATCATGAAACACGTACAAATATACATAGCAAAGACCATTTATGGATACAAACAAGTGTTAATGAGAGAGAGAGAGAGAGAGAGAGAGAGAGAGAGAGAGAGAGAGAGAGAGAGAGAGAGAGAGAGAGAGTTATGGAAAGATTAGGCTCGATCTATTCCAATGGGTATCAAATTCACCATTTTTGTAAGACTTGGATTTCTGCGTTTAAAAATGAAATTTCAGTGGAATATTGCAAAACGAATGCTCAACGATTTATCCTTACATATTGCTGTATAAATATAGTATTTCAACCAAAAGATAAGAGTATCTGTATACATTTCAATTATCAGGAATACCTAAAATAAAATATTTATTGGTAAAAACCAAATGAAAGTTTGTTTTTCCTCTATGTAAAATTGAAACTTATCTAGGAATGATTGAACACAATCACATTCCCACAGTATATGTTATATTGTCTCTTCCCCTCTGTGATAAAATGTACATATCTTACAATTTACTTTTTTAATTTTGAATAAAAATGAATTTGTCGCTAACATTCTTTTAATTATACTGTACTGTAACCATTGGAAGTTAAAAATTTTAGTTATTTTGAAAGGTAGTATGTTAAAAACTTTTCATTCTCTGTTATTCATATAACTCCTGATCAGGATATAGTGCTCATGGCAGGTGTGACCGGTCGACAGGGGATGCTTACTCCTCCTAGGCACCTGATCCCACCTCTGGTGTGTCCAGGGGTCCGTGTTTGCCCAATTATCTATTTTGTATTCTTTACAAGAGTTATGAGATTGATCACTGTTCATTATCTTCACCTTTCATCCAAACGTGACTCCATCTTATTGTACCTGCAGTCACTGAAGAGTTTTTATTTAAAGGGGAAGGAATGCCAACATTTTGTTTACATGATAAATGATAGGATTAATTATATGATACAAATATGTCGTATTATTCTGTTGATATGCGGCCTAGATAGGCTTCAGTACTAATTTGAAAACGTTAAAAATTGAAATTTCAGCCATCTATAGAGGCTGCCATGATGTGGAACTCTTCTGTATTCAAGACCACAAAAATCAATAAAACTGTTTCGGTTTTGATGAGATTCTAAGAGTATCAAAGATTTGCATATGGAAGATTTAATGAATGAATAGGTTGATGACTTCCTGTTACCATCAAGAATAATTGACCTGTCATCAGCAAGTTAAGTATTGTTTTTCACCATTACCATCAGTCATTGACTTTAGGTTTTTTATTTGTTCTTATTTCTATTGCCAAAATCTCTGCACATATCAAAAACTATACGGAGATAAAGGAATATCAAAGACTTCAGATAGGTTGCCACCTCGGTTAATCGTTGTGTTATATTTTTGTAGAAGAGTTTAACCCATCTTCTAATTGGAGGGACCAAAGTTGAAGAAGTTTAAAGATTTTTGTATAAAATGTCATGATAACGTATCAAAGGCTTTCTCGTATCAATAAGTAATAAAAGACCGGGAATGTCTTCTTCTTCGGTATAATGCAATATATCAGTCTAGTGTTTTCGCTTATGTACATGTTGGATATGAATTTTGTTTTATCTGGGTCTATTATTTTATCTAAATATTTTTTAAACTCTAGCTGCAATAGTTCTAGATGCAATTTTATAGACTATATTTAGTAATATAATTGGTCGCCAGTTTTTTAGATAGTGTTCCATAATTAATAGATCTAACAACATTCATACCAATATATTTCCAAAAGACTTTGAAAAACTTATTTGATTTCATATTGAAGGGGCATGGACACGGTAGAGCTGAACATTTTATTTTCCCGTATTTATTGTTTACAGTGCTTAACTAACATATATCTAATAGTCACCCAAAATCTGAATATCAGTTTTTGAGTTACAAGTGAGATACATCACTCACGATTCTTTGTTATGTAAACAAGACTCGTAGCCTGTTTTTGTTTGCATATAGATTGCTTGATAGAAAATAGCAGCTTGAAAATACGGATGTATATTTAATTCCTGGGATAAAATTTTGAAATTTAGAAATGATATCTCCCTCATGCATAGCTCTGATCCTTGGACGAATTTGGCTCCAGGTTTCTGTCATGGCACTCTAGTTTTCCTTTTAGCTCCTATTTCCAAAATTTCGGCTTGAGCATCACTGAAGAGACATTATTTGTCGAAATGCGCATCTGGTGCATCAAAATTGGTTCCGTATACGTTTTACATTTAAAACAAAATGAGATGTGTTAAACAACAGAAACTATTAAATTATGTTCAGAATTAACTTGTAAATTGAAAACTCTGCATTAAACGAACTTTCACTGGTACATGTATATCTGGTTTATATGTAAGCAAAAACAGGACACGAGCCTTGTTTACATAACAAAGAATTGTGATCTCTGTATCTCTTATGTACCTCGACAACTGACATAATGTGTCACATAATCTTCCTCTTTTTCGGTTAAAGCCGAGCAGTAGTACAGTAAAAGTTTATGAATAGTTTCCATGATCTTTTTATTGTGGTTTTCTGTCAGTTCCGCATAATAATCAGTTTGATAGCATATTCATTATTTTTGACTCGAAGTACTTTTTGTTAATAAATACAACGACTCCGCCTTTACGCGGCTATTTGGTGATAATAGCTCCATCCTTTGATAATGAGTTAAAGGCTTTCTCCTCACATATACATGTAGTTAAATTCTGCTTTGATGTGTCACTATTTATAGAATCAAGCGGTAACTTTACACCAAAGGCGTGTTTTGAATTTTTCAATTAGTAGAAGAGAAACTGATGACCTAGTTGCTATTCATTCCTATACAGATTATCATAGCATAGACGATTATTCTATAATAGGAATCGAAAACTATGCAAAGATGACACTTATCGTAGTTTTAGAGATAACCTATGGAAGAAACAGAATGAATACTGATGTAAAATTCGGAATAAAGAAAAGGGAATATTTTGCCCTTTATAATTAATTTATTGTCTGCAAAGAACGCGTTGGGATAACTGATTTTAAGGGAAAAAAACACTTGATACATTGTCAGAATGGATTAAAAGGGTAAGATAAATATTTAAATCCCGCATTAGACATATGAAAACAAAAAATACCTACCATCTATCCTTCTGTGTTTAGTAAACCAGAAGTGATAAAAGAATTAAGTAGGTTACATGAGGAATATGTTTTGGTTCCAGCTGACAAAGCTTGTAACAACATTATCTTTGTAAGGCTCATTATCAAAACTGTATTTTAAACGAACTTGGCACTAATTCTAATTTTGGTAATCGTACTTATAATCTAACTGCCCTTTCAAAACTCGAAATTCTTCAAAATCATGCTTCAGTTTTAGACACATTTCATATCCCAGTTAATCGGTCGGATGCACATGAGTTACCGTACCTATACTGGATTCCTAAACTTCATAAAACCCGTTACAAACAAAGATACATTGCTGGATACAGTGAATGTTTTACCAAGCCCCAATCTTTCTCCTCGCCAAAATATTACCAGCTGTGAAGGAGAAACTTCAAACGTACTGTGCGACTAGACATGTCAGAAGTGGTGTAAATCAAATGTGGATTCTAAAAAAAAACTTTTATTAAACTTGAAATCCGAAAACTTTTTTTCAAATCAACAACATTAAAACGTTTTACTTTTCAACACTAAGACTAGACTTTCTGACATCATAGATAACTGAAGCAACAAAAATGGAAAACGCAAATATTTCTATTTAGTGATCAGTCATCCAAAGAATAACTTTGTCTAACGCCACTCTTATTCGACGCACAAGTGCTTTGAAGTTGAAATAAAAATATGATGGAGTTCCTCATTGACAATATCTTCGTGGTTTTTTGGTGATCAGGTCTTCCAACAGTCTGTTGGAATCCCCATGGGCACGGATTGTACTCCTTTGGTAGCTGATCTGTTTTTATATTCCTATGAAGTAGAATTTATTCAAATACTTCTACGGTGAACATAACGAGCAGTGATCAATCTTATAAATCCCATAACCAGTACAAATTAGAAAGTTGGGCAAACACGGACACCTGGACACACCCGAGATGGGGTCAGGTGCATACGAAAAGTAAGTATCCCATGTCGACCGGTCACACCCGCCGTGAGCCCTATGTATTGATCAGGTAAATGGAGTTATCCGTAGTCAAAATCAGTATGCCACGAATTGTCTAACAATCGGTATCAAACACGTCAGACGGCATTTGACCGAATGATAGGTTGAATTGGCAAACTAGATCGTTATAACGACCATAGAATTTGCGAAATGCTGATTTTAAAAGAGACTGTTGGAAGCCCTGCACCATCAACTTGTTTGTGAGTTACCGACTTCGATTTCAAAACTGACCATACGCAGAACAAGCTCTTCCGTATCGAATCAGTTGAGAGATGTAAACACCATATGCAGGTGATGATTGAATATTGCTCCATAAATATGGGAAGTTGACGATGGAGAAGTTGAAATCATTCCGTTTGTCATCAAGTTGAGTTGAGTTGTTAGTTTGCCGTTAATATCTACTTTCAATAAAATATCTAAGTATGATGCAGGAGTGGACGATTCTGTGGTGTCTTTTGTTTCGAGTTCACTGGGATATATCAGGAAGTTTTCATGTAAATGTAAACTTTTCTGGTTCTATTGTTCTGGAGAAGATTTTCCCTATATATTCGCCTGTAAAATTCTGATTACGTAGTATGGTCCTCCTATGCTCGGGACCATGATTTGAACAAACTTGAATCAACACTATGTGGTGAATTTGATAAATGATCCCACCATATTTTGGCATTTTCGTGATCATTTCCCCTTTGAAGGAGATATGGCCCTTCATTTGAAAAAAAAAACTCTGAATTTTCTTCACCCAGGGATAACATATACCAAGTTTGATTGAAATTCGCCCGGTGGTTCCTTAGAAGGTGAAAAGTTTACAGACAGAAGGACAGACGACCGACAACGGGTGATCACGATAGCTCGCTTCAGCTTTCAGCTCAGATGAGCTACACCGATCTCCATGGTAGTCTATATGTCGATGACTTTGTTCTCTGTTATAAATAAATAGATATGTGAATTCCATAGAGCGAAAGTACAGTTATCTCTAAAACATCCAAACTTGGGTTGATGTAAATGATTTTAAAGGACCTCACCACTTTATTTGTAGCTTGTGGTCCCTTTTGCCATCCTTTTTTTCAAAGAAAAATGTATTCATCTATTATAATTTTTGGTGCAGAACACTCCTTTTGCACTGCGATATTGGAAGATAAGGGTAGAAAACTAAGTTTTAACTAGTCATCCTTAGCCTGAAAACTACATAATTATTATCCGAGGTTAATACAGGTAAATAAGATAGAAAGAAAACATATAGCCTTTGCAAATTCTATTGTATGTATTATAATGAATTTCATCACCAGCGGAAGATTGCCCAGTCTTGCCTTTTCGATATAATTTTCTTTGTCATAAAAAGACTAGAAAAGAGAAATCTGGACAACCTTGTGCTCAATATAAACAAGGGCTTTAAAACCGGTCATTCGATGAATATCAATTAAAACAATAACAAAAATAGACGAACTGGTTTGGAAAGACAGCATAGCCCGTAATATTAACGAACTTTTCAGTAAATCAAAATATCAAGGTATGATGAACATATTGGGACATTATCAATTGCATAATTCAAACTTTGATATTTTATTAAATCATCGGGAGCGTATGTCACACCGAAGTGGGGAAGTTCTTTTCTAGAACTAAAACCGTGTACATGCATTTTTGTACTATACATGTAGGTAAACACCACGGTGATCCGCAACCGCAATTAGATGGTACTCCAATTAAAGTTGTAAAAGAGATCAAATTTTTAGTTGTTAATTTTGATAATAAGCTTTATTCTATTGCTCATAATTATAGCAATGCTCAAAGAGAAATTTACAAAACCTCTTTATATAATTAACTAAAGTTGTTGCAAACACAAACTAGGGAACTAATAAAGATAATCTCGCTTTCTAACTCGGTTTAAACTAGACTACGACCGTATAATATACATGTATGGAGCGACAAAAATATCATATCAAAGCTCTCGATATAATCCACCATAATTCCACTGTGCATAGGAGCTTTTCAAACATCTCATATTGATAGTTTGTATGTTGACGCATACGAACCACCTCTCGATCTGCGTAGAATAAAACATCTCTTACAATATATTGTTTACTGACAATCCTGCATTTAACTACGTCGTCAATCCGCAATTTGAAGATTTATATGACAAAAGCAAAATGTGTAAAAGAAAAAAAAAGTTTACGAGTTTAAAGACATATTTATGATTCTAACTTACGTTTTGACATCGTAAAACCCTCATCACGTTCTACTAAAATACCACCAAGGATATCATTATAACCAAAGTATATACATACCTTTCTGAATATAAAAAAAAATTCAAGCAAATCTCGTTGTTTCAAGCAAATATTATCCGGGATAAAAGAATCCAAACATTCTGAAATTGATATTTATACAAAATGAAGTCGCTGCTGCTGCAGTAAGCATATAGAACATTTTCTCTGCATGATTTCCAAATACAGCTACAATTTATACCGCCGAAGCAAAGCCTATTCAGCTTGCACTTGGGTACATTAGAATTAGACAAACAGTTTACTATATTCCCAGACTCCCTACCTTGTCTACTGTCAATAAACAACATGAATATTGATCCCAAATACATTTCAGATATTTTAAACTGGTACTATTTTTTATTTAACAAGTTAAAATAGTTGAGTTCTGCTGGATTTCAACTCATAATGGTGTCCATGGCAACACCAAAACAGACAAAGCTGCAAAATTTGCACTTCAAAACGTATATTGTACACTAAAAAACCACATACACTGATTTAAGATATCTCATAAAAACTTTCTAAGCAGTCTGTTGGAATTTGCATGAGCAAGAATTGTGATCTTGTGTTAGGTTACCTGTTTTCATATTCTTATGGAGCAGGTTGTATTCAAAATCTTCTACAGGAGAACAAAACATCTCTTATTGTGGCTCTCAACTCGACATTTAGATATATCGAACACGTTTTACCTATCAACAATAAACATTTCCATTCAAATGTAGATTCAATATCTCCCAGTGAACTCGAAATAAAATACACCACAGAGTCCTCCACATATGCTTTGTATTAGGATATTTTCTTGAAAATAAATATAAAAGGCAAGCTAAAAGCTCAAATTTATGACAAACGCGATTATTTCAGCTTCTCCATTGTCAATTTCCAATTTTCCGTGGCAATATTTCATTATTACTTTTATATGTGTTTATATCTCTCAACTGATTCTATGCACAAGAGCTTGTTCTTCGTTTGGCCAGTTTTTAAACCAAGACAGGCTACTGACAAATAAGTTGATCAACTTCATGTTACAAGTGTTTCAACAGTCTCATTTAAAATCATCATGTCGCAAATTCTTTAGTCTTTTTAATGATCTAGTTTACCTATATAACCTATCATTTGGTCAAACGCTGTGTGACTTGTTTCATTCCGATTCTTTGGCCTTTCTTGAACCATTGATTCTGACTACTGCTTAGTCCGTTTACCTGATTGATATATAGAGTTTAAGGTGGATATGAACAGTGGACAGGGGATTTTACTCCTCCTAGACACCTGATCTCTCCTCTTGTAAATCCATGGGTTCGTATTTCCCCGACCGGAATTATGAGATTAATCACTGTTTGTTTTCTTCATCTTTTATGTAATTTCTTAAGCAAATTAAATCTAATGATTTCTGTGACACAAGTAAACTTTATTCTTTTCAAAAGAAAGAAAATGAACCGTTTTACATCGTACTGAAACGCCAGTAAAAAGTCATAATTGCTAGAATACGCATCGGGCATTCCAAATTGACATATATTCTTACTTCTTAAACATTGATTTTCAGCCTGAATGTAAATCTTATGACTGTCTATTAACTATGCATCACATTCTTTTAGAGATCAGAAATTTTATGTTCATACGAAATATAGACTTTTTAATAATTTGCAATCAATGCAAGAACTATTTACAGATATTCACAATCATATTACTTTATACAATGTTTACAGGAATGGCATTTTTAAACAAAACAAATTGAATAATCTTATGCTACAAATATATATATTTATCACTCATACTGAGACGTCATAAGCTGTATGTGAAAGTTTCACAAATTTAGATCTATATATACTGGACACTCAGAGCCGTACCAGTGAGGGTTTAATAATGTGCCAACGCATGTCGCGACATAGGACCTTCACATTTTAGGTTATGTCCGAAAGACCAGTACATTTGTAATTCTACATTCTGAGCATTTGTGGAAGGAGCAATCACTAACCATATTTACGTCTCAGGTTTGACGCGCCATGCATGCCGGGGCTCGAACTTACGACCTTCCGGTTACGAATCGCACGCTGAGCTACCGCGACCGATACTGGTACGTGATATATGAAAATTGATGGCATATTGTGACATTTATCAGCCGAGTCCTCGTAATTTACATAGCTGTTGAATTAATGATATATCTAATACAAACACCCAGGTCCTTAAAATTCATGATAAACGTAATACTTAATGGTACATGTACCTTCAACCAAACTGCAGAACGTGGCTTATTTTCCTCCTAAGAGTGATATCCGAAGGTTCATGACATATTAAAAAGCACTCCCTATCAATCATAAGCTCTCTAATGTTTTTTTTTTAATTCAAAGTGAACTCTCACTTCCATTGAAAAATGTAAACCTGATTTCCGAAAAATTGATGACACATTGAGATAGCAAATTCTCTCATAGTTACACGAACACCACTGAATCAATCATATAGTCCATACAAACATGCTGCTCATTAAGGTATTCTTAAAATGAAATCCGAGCATACTTTCCTTTCTATTTTGTATTCCTTATAAGAGTTATCTTCACATTTCTTTAAATGGTACCTAATTACCTTACGCGTGACATCGGAAGATTGACTAGGAAATCAAAATCACTTCTAGTCGTGAGCATAACTCTGAATTTCTTCAATGCAAACACTCATCTATAGGTAACTACAAATTTCAAAGGAAATTTGAATGTGAAAGGGTTTTTTTCATCAAAATTGATTAAATAACTGTTATCATAAGGGCATGATATCCTATTAATACTAACATATTTAGATTATAAAATTACTCCTCTTCGTATACATAACTCTGAATTATTTATTTCTTTGAGGTAAATACATCTGTCTTTCTTCAAATCAATAAGTATATATGCATGAATTAATGTTTTTCTTTATAATAACATCTACAAGTAAGCTCATCTTCAGACAGAATTATACATTTCTATATAGTCAATATCCATCTATTTAACGTTTTACACCCAGCTTGAAAGTTTATTTTTATTTTGCACTTCAAAAGTTAAGTTCCTGACAAATTAAGCAAGTCGTTCGGAATCTCATATAAAAATGACTCTTCTACTTCTAATTAAGCCTGATAGATGATTACATTCAATGCCAGTAACCTATTACTTGTAGTTGATATTCTCCCCAGATATAACGACTTGGTGGGAAAAACAACAAGAGGCCCATGGGCCACATCGCTCACCTGAGAAAAGAGTGTTTATGTTTTAAACCCAACATGGCAGGTGTGACCAGAAAATCAATAGAGGGGTCATACACGTTGTAAATATGTGCATTAAGTGTGTAATTATAACAATTGAATGCCCTTCAGTCAAAGATTTTTGGTGCCAAGATTAATGATATTCACCAAGTTGTTCAAAAGGAATCGACGGCGAGTTATCTTCTTCTTAATTTATAAATGGAGACAAAAATGAAATTATATCACTAGATTTATTTGGATGCAAAATTAACAAGAGCAGAAAAAATTGAAAATTTATCTACATTTTTTCCTATATATTCCCATGTAAAATTTCTTAAACACTCCTCCTTATATATTCCCATCTAAAAAATAAAAAAAAATTAAAAAAAAGTCGATCTTCTATGTGACCCAACCTTTGCCAGGGGACCATGAATTCCACAAATTTTAATCTGCACTACCTGATAATACTTTTACATTAAAATGACTAATCATTACTATGCTCTTCTTGAGATGAAGATTTTTGAACATATATTTTTTTAAATATTTCAATGTCAAACTCTGAACCTCTATTGTGGCCCCTCCCTACCCCCTGGGGGCATGACTTGAACAAACTTGAATTTACACTACCTGAAGATGCTTCCATATAAATATGATTAATCACAGCTTTGCTATTCTTGAGAGGAAGATTTTTAAAGATTTTTCCTATATATTTGTGTGTAAAACTTTGATCCCCCCTTGGGGCCCCATCTTATCCCCGGGGGCCATGATTTGAACAAACTTGAATTTGCACTATGTCAGAAAGTTTTCATGTAAAAATCAGCTTTTCTGGCTCAGTGGTTCTTGAGAAGATTTTTAAAGATTTTTCCTATATATTTGTGTGTAAAACTTTGATCCCCTATTGTGGCCCCATCCAACCCCCGAGGGCCATGATTTGAACAAACTTGAATCTGCACTATGTCAGGAAGCTTTCGTGTAAATCTCAGCTTTTCTAGCTTAGTGGTTCTTGAGAAGAAGATTTTTAAAGTTTTTCCCTATATATTTGTGTGCAAAACTTTGATCCCCTCTTGGGGCCCCATCCTATCCCCGGGGGCCATGATTTGAACAAACTTGAATCTGCACTATGTCAGGAAGTTGTCATGTAAAAATCAGCTTTTCTGACTCAGTGGTTCTTGAGAAGAAGATTTTTAAAGATTTTTCCTATATATTTGTATGTAAAACTTTGATCCCCTATTGTGGCCCCATCCAACCCCCGGGGGCCATGATTTGAACAAACTTGAATCTGCACTATGTCAGAAAGTTTTCATGTAAAAATCAGCTTTTCTGGCTTAGTGGTTCTTGAGAAGAAGATTTTTAAATTTTTTCCCTATATATTTGTGTGTAAAACTTTGATCCACCCCTTGGGGCCCCATCTTATCCCCGGGGGCCATGATTTGAACAAACTTGAATTTGCACTATGTCAGAAAGTTTTCATGTAAAAATCAGCTTTTCTGACTCAGTGGTTCTTGAGAAGAAGATTTTTAAAGATTATTCCTATATATTTGTGTGTAAAACTTTGATCCCCTATTGTGGCCCCATCCAACCCCAGGCGCCCATCATTTGAACAAACTTGAATCTGCATTATGTCAGGAAGCTTTCATGTAAATCTCAGCTTTTCTGGCTTAGTGGTTCTTGAGAAGAAGATTTTTAATTTTTTTCCCTATATATTTGTGTGTAAAACTTTGATCCACCCCTTGGGGCCCCATCTTATCCCCGGGGGCCATGATTTGAACAAACTTGAATCTGCACTATGTCAGAAAGTTTTCATGTAAAAATCAGCTTTTCTGACTCAGTGGTTCTTGAGAAGAAGATTTTTAAAGATTTTTCCTATATATTTGTGTGTAAAACTTTGATCCCCTATTGTGGCCCCATCCAACCCCAGGCGCCCATCATTTGAACAAACTTGAATCTGCATTATGTCAGGAAGCTTTCATGTAAATCTCAGCTTTTCTGGCTCAGTGGTTCTTGAGAAGAAGATTTTTAAAGATTGTTCCTATATATTTGTATGTAAAACTTTGATCCCCTATTGTGGCCCCATCCAACCCCCGGGGGCCATGATTTGAACAAACTTGAATCTGCAATATGTCAGGAAGCTTTCAGGTAAATTTCAGCTCTTCTGGCCCAGCGGTTATTGAGAAGAAGATTTTTAAATGACCCCACCCTATTTTTGCATTTTTGTGATTATCTCCCCTTTGAAAGGGACATGGCCCTTCATTTGAACAAACTTGAAAGCCCTTCACCCAAGGATGCTTTTGGCCAAGTTTGGTTGAAATTGGCCCAGTGGTTCTGGAGAAGAAGTCGAAAATGTGAAAAGTTTACAGACAGACGGACAAACAGACAGACGGACAGATGAACAGACAGACAGACAGACAGACGGACGCCGGACAAAATGTGATCAGAATAGCTCACTTGAACCTTCGGTTCAGGTGAGCTAAAAAGCCTGATTATTGGTCATAATTGTTGAAGACTTTTTATATTCAATGATCACTTGTATAATTCTGTATACTTTGTTCTAATATGTGTTTAGAATGTCAAAACATTAGTATATAAAACAAGAAACATCATACTAAAATGTGAAGCGATACATGATGACATGAAATTTAATCCCTCCCACATGTAACCTGTTGCGTGTATGCGAAATATCGATAAAATGTAACACGTGTAGGCGAAACTTTTGTTACTGTTTTTAACAAATAAGCAACAAATACTTATATGAACAGGAGTCTTCGATTGCAATTGGATACATTATAGAAATTCTGAGTTCTACTTCGGATGTTACATTTAAGCTTGACAAAGAAATATAATGTTGCTATTATACAATACTGGTATACGCCTTTGAAGTTCCATTCCTGCTCCTCATATTTCTTCGTTAGGTCTCCTCATTGTTTGTTCAGCAATTTCGATGTTTAATAGAGAATTCAGCAATAAATACAATTTGAAAATCCTAATTTCGCAAATACTACTAAGCATTTCCTTAGTAAGTATCTATCAGATTCCATCAGCTCATCTTAACAAAGATACAGGTAAGATTCAATTTCGTTAGAAGATCTTGCATTTCGTGGGTTTTTAACTTAAGTCTTGTACGTGATTGGTATTTGAAGATGCTAGACAATGTCGAAAGAAAATCAACGAACATTCTATTTGATAAAACTGCTGGTGGACTGTTAGTCCCCGAGGGTCTCTACAGCCCAGTAGCTAAGTACTTCGTTACTAGCTTGACAATACGGATGTATATTTAATTGCTGTTTTAAAATTTAGAAATTCATTTCAAAATTAAGGATTATCTCCCTCATGCATAGTTCTTATCCTTAGACGAATTTGACTCCACTTTTTTTGGCACAGTTTTTCCCTAAAATAGCTCCAAAACTTCATTGTTATTTCGGAATTCAAACATTTCAGTTGAGCATCACTGAAGAGACATTATTTGTCGAAATGCGCATCTGGTGCATCAAAATTGGTACCGTATAAGTTTTACATTATACGAGAGAAAAATGAAGAGGTGAGGAAAGAGTATAATATCTCTATAAAATACCTAGCCGGTCGAGTGTTCGATCTAGTGAAAAAACCATTGCGTAAGACTATCACTGTCTAATAAATACGTACATGTAAGATATCTGCAAAATACAAACTATTACAGGTATTGAATTTACAATAATAAGATGTTTTAATGTGCTGTATTTAAATAAAGATAATATTGGCATGGTTAACTATTATATGATACACTAATACTATATCGGTATTGCTAAACTACAATGCACATGTATTACATGAATTTCAATTACAATATTGACAAAATAAGCAATTGTATGATTCATAATCATCGTATAGACATTATGAATAATTATATGATTCATAATTACCGTATCAATATAATAAATAATTAAGTGATTCATAATTACCGTATTAACATAATGAATACTTATATTATTCACAATTACCGTATCGGTATGATAAACTTTCACACGTATGGCACTTTTAAAAATGGAATGCTGGATATACTAAACTGTTAGGTGTAAAACTGCAAGTACAATTTAGAATGTTAAACATGAATAGCAATTACAGTAAGGACATGCTAATTATCTCTCGTATTACAATTAAAATATTCGCCATGATAAATCACTATATGTTTAAGAATCGCATTGTCTGTAGGATACATTATTGCATGCATAATGATTTTTAAAATCAGAAAAATATTATATTTTATACTCTAATCTCTGCTAACGGATGATAAACTCTTACATCTATCAATTATTGATTTTATTTTGTTTAACGTCTTACTCGAGAATATTTCACTTATATGGAGACGTCACCAAGAACGGTGAAGGGCTTCAAATTTAGGCCTTTCCTCGACGCTTACAGACATTGAGCAATGAGGCTTCTATAGCGTGCCACACCCACTGTGACACGGGACATCCGTTTTTAAGGTCATCTCCGAAGACCCGTGACATTCACACATGATTCCGAGCGTTTGGTGATGGAACTGGCACTACTTGTTTTAACGACTTAGGTTTGTCACGCCGGGATCCGAACCCCGACCTTCCGCATGCGGGGCGAACGCTCTCACCTTTATACAACCTCGGCTGTTTACATCTATCAAAATGGCGGTCAACTGAACTACTGCATAAGCAGAATTTTTAGTGAGGATTTCACTTTTACATTAATAGTGAAAGCGATGAGGTCGCTAAAATTGAATATCGCTAACAATTTATTTCATATCGGAGGTGATAGCTACCTTTTCTGGAGTTATAAAGTCGCTAAAACTAGCCCTCATTAATTATATACAAAATCTGTGTCTTGTTAAAACTTCCACTTATACGGTATAGTGTAAAAATTAATTGCAGTTACAATATCGGTATAATAAAGTATGGTATATTCTGCAATTAAATTATAGTACAGCGTCTATGAGAATAATTATCTATCATGGTTTTTTTTTTATTGCAGTACTGAATCATTATGCCTCTACTGGTTATTCTCCATGTAAACGTGATACGTTGAAACCGTTTATTTCCCTGAGAATACATTACTCCCCTCATCTGGGGAATACTCCCTCCAACATCAGTGCTACTCCCTGGGAACACTCCTTCATTAATATTCATCAATATAATAATCAAAATGCTCAGTAGGCGGAGCGTTCCTGGAATCGCGAGATGTGTCACAAATGTCATAAGACCAATAAAGAAGTAAAAATAATCAGTTAAAACTGGTATTACATGTATAATAAAAGAATGGGTATTTAGGGAAATAGTAAATTTATCATTCGCCTCGACAAAAACGTTTTTATCCATCAGCGGATCACAGCCTCGGGTAGTACCTTTCTGGTCTCGGGGAACCATACATTTCCAGAATTACCTATTCTTTAACTGTATACCATAGTGTATTACATGTATTATGATCTCAATATTGGTATGATAAACATTTGGAGTTCGTTATTGGCATTATGAATCGTTACAGGGATTAGATCTAGATGCTGCCATAAGGCAGTGATCCCGCACGCAAATGTTCTCTCCATCGTATTTGTGGAACTAGCAAAGAAGTCATATAGCATACCCTATACCATATATATTCATGCTGTATATATAAATGGAAAAGAACATATAGTATTCAGTTGGGGAAGTGCCATGACCCATCCAGGCTCATCCCAAACCCTATTTCACAATTGTTGAAATAAATTAAACAATTGAAGTCCTGACCCCTAAGCCACATATATTCCTGTAGCACATACATTGCATCCAGATGCATTGAATTTTATGATGAGCAAGTGCGCCGAGATCATCTCAACTCCCATCAAGTTTTGCCTGTTCAAATATCTTTAAAATGTTTTTATTCGTCGATTCCCCACCCAATTTGCCCCTCGGAATGAAAATAAAAATTCCGTAAACTTATTGCACATCTACAGGACACTACCAATCATCTTCCAAGGGATGATTTGAGTACTGTATAAAATATAAGAGGAGTTCTGGAAACCAGTTATTTGGGTTTTTTATTTAGAAAAACGTCGTGTTTCGTCGGCTTTCAAACCCCAATTGGTCCCCAGGTTGAAAATAAAAAATTTGAAACTTCATTGCATACTAGTATATATAAGACACCACCAATTATTAAAATTAAAAAAAAAAAAAAAGACACCACCAATTACCTTCTAAAAGATGTTTTTGCTACTGCGTAAACTGTAAGAGTTGTGGGAACCAGGTTTTTCATTCCTTTTTCTAGAAAAAACGTCGTTCTTCGACCCAAATCTGAGCATAGGGGCGATAAAGAGATATTCCAAAAACTTATTGCACATCTACAGGACACCAGCAATTATCTTGTAAAAGATATTTTGGCTACTACATAAGATGTAAGAGTTCTGTAGTAGGTTTCCAGTCACATTAAAAGTTAACGCTTTATAAAGGATGATTCATACAACTTTTGTAAACAGGTCGTACGTGTGATAAGATGTACATTCGTAACAAAAATACACACTTTTTGCAAGTCATATCCTAGATATGATACATGTAATGCACGCATTGTATGTACGAACAACAAAATGACGTGATATGTAATAAGAATTGTGGGTGTTTATTTACTCAATGAATACTTATCAATTATTTGGTTTGTTTGCAATGAAACTGACAATGCAAAAATCAGTGTGCCTTCACTTATATTCAGTAATGGGCATTTGTCTCCCCTTGTGTTTATAAGAATAAATTGTTTCGCACATTACTGTGTACGAGAAATTTCTAAAGGGAAATAACTCTGAAATATCGGTATGTTGTCACAATCATCATATAATAGTGATATACATGTACATGTATTGCATATCGTAAGTTATTACGTGTATTGCATTTATAATATCGGGATGATTTTTTTAAAATATATATTACAATTACAATACTCTTATATACAATGTATGTATCACAATCATGCTAACCTATCAGAATTACAAAATCGCCAAGGTATCATTAATTTCATTATATTATTGATACTAATATGATAGAATATATCTATTACAAGTATTACACAAACTATTTTTACGATATCGGCATGATATTCTAACGATGTATTTCATTTGTGATATCGGTATGATCAACTATTACAATTGATAAGTATTACAATCATAATTCTAATAAATCATAAATGACACTGAGCATGATAAAGATGCGAAACGATCACACATCTTCATAATAGATACGCAATACCTGTACATTGAAAGATTGTGTGGGGTAACTTATGTGATGGTACATGTAGTACCGTATTTGTATTATCAAGCTACTGTATTCAATAGTTTAAATATTCATAAAATTAAATCTTTTAACTTATGAAGGAACAACTCTGCTATTTCAATGTATCTATTTTATGTGTATACGCCATGATTTTTATACAATGAGGTACCTGTACATACAATGTACATGTAACAATGAGATTAACGTTCTACTTTGTGTATAGTAACAGGTGACATTGAAAGCTTGTTATCAATATATCACGTAACTGTGTACAGTAACAGGTGACATTGAAAGCTTGTAACCAGTTTATCACGTAACTGTGTACAGTAACAGGTGACATTGAAAGCTTGTTATCAATATATCACGTAACTGTGTACAGTAACAAGTGACATTGAAAACTTGTTATCAATTTATCACGTAACTGTGTACAGTAACAGGTGACATTGAAAGCTTGTAACCAGTTTATCACGTAACTGTGTACAGTAACAGGTGACATTGAAAGCTTGTAACCAGTTTATCACGTAACTGTGTATAGTAACAGGTGACATTGAAAGCTTGTAACCAATTTATCACGTAACTGTGTACAGTAACAGGTGACATTGAAAGATTATAACCAATTTATCACGTAACTGTGTACAGTAACAGGTGACATTGAAAGCTTGTTATCAATTTATCACGTAACTGTGTACAGTAACAGGTGACATTGAAAGCTTGTTATCAATTTATCACGTAACTGTGTACAGTAACAGGTGACATTGAAATATTGTAACCAGTTTATCACGTAACTGTGTACAGTAACAGGTGACATTGAAATATTGTAACCAGTTTATCACGTAACTGTGTACAGTAACAGGTGACATTGAAAGCTTGTTATCAATTTATCACGTAACTGTGTACAGGGTTTTTTTTTGGCTATCAATCATATCATACATAAAAATACATACATGCTATCTCATACTTATAGAAAAAATAAATATAGTGTAACATATATGTAGATTCTAGCAACTACAGCTCATGTACAAATAATTTTGTTTCTTGAAGAAGAGTTCAAATATTCAACAACTTTGCTGATGATTTTCTGAGGATTTATGATTCTGGGTTTCTTTGAACCAAACACAAACTCACTAAAAACAGTTTGAAATCCACTGTGAGGGTCATGCTTATGTATGATTTTTAACCTGTTCAGGCTTAGATTGCAAGATATTAGCCTTTTAGAGATCAATGTAGATATTACATTGCTTTGTACCATTGGAGCTAGTGAGACTTGACACTATAATAATTCATGGTAAATATATCTGAAGATTCACATTTGAATGCTAAATTTGACTCGTACAGTTCTCGTAAACTACAAACATCAGACAAAGAAGTTATAACTGGAACTTTCTAGTCGGTGTTTAAAATTTAAAACCGGATACGTAAAAGCACGGACTTTCCTTAATGCGTAACTTTAAAATACGATGCTCTTAAAATACACAATATACATAGAATAGGACCCCAGAACTGCAAATAGAACTCATTTTCTCAGAATACTGGTTGTTTTGGAAGTAGGGTACCCAAATAGCATGTGTTATCAATGATCAATGCCTAATTGCGCGGGAAATATATGGTGCCGTTGAATAGTTTGGAGACTACCATCCCTAAGGCTGATAGCATAAACCGATCTCATGGCAGAGGTACCTGTATTTTGGCGAAAATAGTCAGCTTATCGTCATCTTTTTGATATAGATAAAAATACACTGAAATATGATAATGCTGTCTATTTCTTGACCTTTAGTTACTGTAGTCTGAGATTTCAATTGCTAATACATATGTGAATTTTATATGTATTACCTATAAATGTATATGCATTGACATTCAATACAAGTACGAGAAATGTCAGAATTCCTATATTGAAATGCATTTATGCTACCCATAACTCATAACGGTGTTTAAGTTCCATTTTTCATCAGAAAATGTTATGAATGAAAAATGACAAAGCATATCCTATCTTGAAAATACCCGATAAGCACATGCACTTATTTTAATCGCTCGCAGATAGAGAAGTACTATGGAGAATAAAAATTTACAAAATTAATTTGGGGGGGGGGTCATAATTTTTTTTAGATTCTTTACTATTTAAAAGAGGAGTTGGGTAATTTTTCACAGTTTAAAAAATCTTTAGAACAGCTTGAATGATTTTGATGAAACTTAATACGGAAATACTAAATTTTCTCTACAAACATTCTCGTTTTTGTCAGAATACGCTAAAAGGTTAAATAAAGGTTAAAAACCTTGATCACAGAGGGTACCTTAATTCTATGCTATTCATAGAAACGGACAACCTGCTTAAAAACGAGATTGGGTACATATGAGTTTGACAGCTTTAGTATATAGTATTATCATAACTCTATTTGTAGAAACAAAGTTATTGTAGATCTTTTAAACATGGATAGCATCCTTGGTACATGTAACCATCAACATCTCCAAATTGTGTATTGACATGTAAATACTATTTACATGCTAATAGATTTACAATCTATTTTGCAAAAATTTCTCTACATACCTTTGAATTAATACGAAAATCTTAAGAATCCTGAAAATAAGTGTTTTATACCGTCTTTAAATTTTATTCGTCATAGATGTAAATAAAGCGACCAAACAACGCTTTTGTAAAAAGAGTATGAGAATATAGGCTAAAATAGATGTAATTAGCAAAATCATGAATCTTGTAATCTCTGACTAGTTGATTCCTTAATATTTGGATATTCCTCTATCTGTGAACAGTTCCCTTTTATGGTGTACTTTTCATCTTAATTCTTATCTTCACAGATTTTTAGTTGGAATAGTGGGGATTTTTTTTACCTGAACTGAAAATCTATGGGATTTTCTGTGGGGAACACAAAAGCCGATGGGATATTTTCCTTCCATATCAAATGTTTAGCTAAAATATTGTTTTATTTCTTTATTTCGTGATAAAAAAATCCCATGAAATGGTTTATAATTCGACTTTTATAGCCATATTGGAAAAGGGTGTGCAACTCTGGAAAAAAAATCCATTCCAGATTTGTCCTTCCTACAGTTTATTACGTAGTAACGCTTTAAACGAAACTTTTTCTTTAAAATGTATAAAGTGTTATCGGCTACAGAATGTTAAATGTATAAAGCACTCTCCTATAATTGTAGATCGGGATGATATTTGGAATCATATTCCTGTTCTCCATCACGTGCTGTGGTTTCACGTATGGATTAGCGCCCTGCACAGGTTTGTATATTCTAAAAAAAAAAAACAAATCTTTTTTTCCAAACCTCACCAAGTATGACAAGTAAAACTTGCAAATGACGAAACATACATACCCGTAAACAAAATGGCTAGTTAGCGACGATAAATATTTGCGATATATTTACGATTGAATATCTTTTATCAGTGTTGTATAACAGAGTAGGGTTTTTTCATTCAACCATGATTATTAGAGGGACTGCAAACATTTTTAACATAAATATGAACATATTTTCTTTTTTATTAGGGGACTGGGAACTCGTGTATCATGCAGTGAGCGGCAACGGCCAAAATTTCATGGACACCTGGCAGAAAAAGTTCACTAAAAAGTGCGATTTGTTTACCGACAATTGTCAATGCTACTACCGAGAGGGTTGTCTGTCGCCAAAACTGCGAATGGAAACGCTAGGTGTCGTTTCAAGGAAAATTCTCAGAAGTCCAAAAATTGACTACTGGAAATGTCTCAATATTCAGAAGGTGAATACGGCGGGAAAGCATTAAGTTAGCGGCATGTTTTATGAAATTCTATAAAATGAAAATAATTAGGCATAGTAAACAAGTGTCCAATTTGATGGAATTTCTATTGAATGATTCCGATTAAGCCCACCAAAATTTATATCATATGTCTTTAGACGGATAGTAATGCTTCTACCGTTCTGCGGTTTAAGAGAGAAAAAATATCCAGGAAAATTTACGCCCACAAAGATAATGATCCTTATTTACAATGTATAAGTCTTATTAAAGGTCAGAATGGAGTTGAATAAGGGAGGCAAGACCGTGGCATTTATTGAATTCAATGGAAAAGGATCCAACTTCATGAACTGGTTCCACCGAAGTAGAGTCATGAGATCCAGCTATATAGACCTGAGAAGAAATGGACGCTTCAACGTGTTTTCAATGAAGAAGTAAATATCAATGAAATATCTTTATCATTCTTTGTCTTTAAAATGTAAGTATTTTCTGTTTCATCACATTTATGAATATTCGATAAATTAAATTCCTATGAGATGGATTGGTATTATTAAGTGTCTGAAAACCATTTTCTTTTACTTTCAGAGCATGATATAACCCTGCATGTAGAATACGGTGATGGTGTATTTTCATAATGATATTAAGATTCCATGGATGGTTCACAATTAATTTCCAATAACAAGAGTAGGAAAATATACACAACAGTTGTATAATGGAAATAGCACAAAGCCGATTGTAGTACTCGACTATTTCCTATCCTTCTTGTGTGTGGGGAGAGAGGTGGGTGGGCGTGCGTACGTGAGTTGGTGTGTGGGCGGGCGGGCGTCCGTGCGTGTAAAAGTGAAGATAACTACATAAAATGCGGTGGTTTAAAGAGTCTGTGATGGACAAGATCCATAACCATAGAGTATATATTCTGGTGTTGAAAAATTCAAGTATGGACTAGCTCTGGCTTCTTCAAATAACGTATTCAAAACTATCAGGTTTTGTGCGAATATGATGTGAAAAATTCCCATCACATTCACGTTACTTCCTTGTGGACTAATCAAATTTCCTACATTATATATATTATCATTGCATCCGTGCAGAAATGTAGTACCCAAAGTCCTGATTCAGTGATCTCGTTGTCTAGCAAAAGGGGTACTTAAAGCTGATTGATTGTGTATTGTTTAGCGTCACTCTCGAGAATATTTCACTCATACGGGGACGTCACCATTGCCGGTGAAGAGCTGCCAAATTTAGGCCTATTTCTGGGCGCTTACGGCCTTTAATCAGGTAGGGATCTTTATCGTGACACACCTGCTGTGACACAGGGTCTCGGTGTTTTCGGTCTGATCCGAAGGACCGCCCCATTTAATCGCCTCTTACGACAAGCAAGAGGTACTAGAGACCTATTTTAACCCAGATCCTCACGGGAAGTAATGTTGGGTTGTTGGTATGGTGGTAACTTTTTACTAGAATCCTAACCCTCATAGACAAGATGGAGCTGTCAGGGGAATTAAAATATTGATAGAGACGTTGGTTAACACCATGATTTAAAACTTGTTCCTGATATTCCTTTACTAAGTGAACCCTTAGTTAAGCCGACATGAATTAAGCCACAGAGATTACACCCACTAGCGTAGATAACGTTAAAAGGTTTAGGTGCAGAAACTATGCTCGGCGAGATCTAGTAAATGAATTTCTAGTTATCAATATCACAACATTTTGAGATCGAACACATGACGTCTGAAAAGGAATCATCAAAAATATATCTTAATGGAACATGGCAATCTTTTAATTTGGGTATACAATTCATCATTTTTGTACCAAAGTTGACTATTAGACGACTGTACATATGACAAATGTTTGATATCTTGGAGGACAATCCGATGGACACCAGCCATTCTGTAAGAGCCTTTGCCTCTTATAGATTCTACTGTGCGACGTGTCAGCCAGTATTGTCTCGTTGTCATTTACATTCATGGAAGAACTTTTATTATATACCCATCAATGTATCGTTCGTTGATACTGTGGATTTCACAGCGTGTGATCCGTTTTTCCGGATCACCACACTGTGGTTTTCTGATTCCGTATCAGTATCCTCTGAAACTGCTGCCGTCACAATGACGTCACAATGGATAAACGCAACATTATTTGTGGAAAATGTTGACCGCGTCACAAAACAAAACTGCGTACACAAAACATAATTTCATGGTATGTCTGTGTTTTTGATAATTTGGATTACATTTATTATCTTATAAATGTGGATTTAAAATGCAGAAGGGGGTATATAATAAATTTATCATTACTACAGTAACTTGATCCGAAGAGTTGGATCACATCTCGTTGACAAGAGCGGATCATCAGATCAAACTCGACGGTTCGCGTCTCGTG
>NC_079170.1:59636085-59731085 GCF_947568905.1 Ostrea edulis | reverse complement strand
CCACGAGGATCAGTGAGTGACACTTTGATTAACGAGGATCAGGTTTCCATCAACCCCGACGCATCATCCTGTTTGACTATAAACAAAATGCAAAGTGATGATTAACTGGACATCCTACAAAACAAGTGAAGGGATGTATTTTAATTATATAAAAAGTTCAACCCAAATTAAGGGGGGATGCAATCCACCCCTCTCTACATCCACCACTGAATGCTTTAATGCAACATTGTATTCAATGGGTTTGCGATTGCACATAAAAATTAATGTCACCCATTACCTAGTTCAAATTGATTTTATTTCTTTTATTAAATGAAATATCTTTCGAATATTGTCGTACTCATACTATATTTATAAGGGACTCATCATTTCATTTCTTCACTATATATATTTTGAAAAAATAAAATATAGTAAAAATGGAAATGAATTCAATTTAAAAAACCCATTTTGATAAAACCTTATTCATTAGGTTAGTCCAATTTCCAAAGCTTTTTCTTCAAGTTCATTATGAAAACAAGTACAAGTTTTTCCTTTTCCTAACATGGTTTTAAGTGCTACAGACTGTACATTAATTAATATATCATGAATCATTAAGGCAAAATTTCACACCTCAAAATTCGTTAACTTTGTGCTGTAATATTTCAATTTCGCATTTGACGTGTGTTGTGAAGAAATTACATGTACTAATAGGCCTAATTTACATTTTATGATATTGTATCTACATGTAGATGTTTTTCTTTTTTAGAAAGGGGGGGGGGGGGGTTACAAATAACATTGTGCACAATAAGTTTTTTTTAGGTCACCTGAATTCATTCAGGTGACCTATTGCTATCTGTTTTTGTCCGTCGTCGTTCGTCGTGCGTTAACATTTGAACATTTTCAGCTTCTTCTCTGAAACCCCTGAACCAATTTCAACCAATTTTGGCATATAGCATCTGTGGGTGGAGGGGAACAAAAATTGTAAAATTCGTGGTCCCTGCCTCCCTGGGGCCTGAGGGGTGGGGCAAAAACCATCAAAATGAGTGTAATTTTAAAAAATCTTCTTCTTTACTCCTGGACATCAAGAGGCCAAACTGTGGGCATAATTATAATGAGCATTGAGCCCTCTACCAAAATTGTGAAATTCATGGCCCCTGGGGCAGGGGTTCTTGTGTTAGGGTGGGGCTCTATTGGTCATATAGTGAAAATGTAGAAATTCTTTGAAAATCTTCTCTGTCTCTGGGTATTAAGTAGACAAACTAATAGCATGGTAATGATGAGCAAGGATGCCTCTTTATACCCCCCGCAACAAGTTGGGGGGGGGGGGGGGGGGGGGTATACTGGAATCGGGTTGTCCGTCTGTCCGTCCGTCCGTCTTTAGATGCAATGGTTTCCGGGCTCTAAAGCATTATCCTTTCCACCTACCGTCACCATATCATATATATGGACTACCCATGGGATGAAGATGTTCCCTATCGATTTTGGGGTCCAAAGGTCAAGCACACTGGACATCGAAGTAGCAATATGGTTTCCGGGCTCTAAAGTGTTATCCTTTCCACCTACAGTCACCATATCATACATATGGACTACCCATTGGATGGAGATGTTCCCTATCGATTTTGGGGTCAAAAGGTCAAAGGTCAAGCACACTGGACATTGAAGTAGCAATATGGTTTCCGGGCTCTAAAGCGTTATCCTTTCCACCTACAGTCACCATATCAAACATATGGACTACCCATGAGATGAAGATGTTCCCTATCGATTTTGGGGTCAAAAGGTCAAAGGTCATGCGCACTGGACATTGAAGTAGCAATATGGTTTCCGGGCTCTAAAGCGTTTTCCTTTCCACCTACAGTCACCATATCATATATATGGACTACCCATGGGATGAAGATGATCCCTATCGATTTTGGGGTCAAAAGGTCAAAGGTCATGCGCATTGGACATCGAAGTAGCAATATGGTTTCCGGGCTCTAAAGCGTTATCCTTTCCACCTACAGTCACCATATCATACATATGGACTACCCATGGGATGAAGATGTTCCCTATCGATTTTGGGGTCAAAAGGTCAAAGGTCATTCGCACTGGACATCGAAGTAGCAACACTCAGAAAAGAGGTAGTTTATACCTATTACCAACACCCTTTGGGAGATTGGGGTAAGCGGGGGGTATTCTTAGTGAACATTGCTCACAGTATCTCTTGTTAAAAATTGTGAAATTCATGGCCCCTGGATCAGGGGTTCTGGTGCTAGGGTGGGGCTCTATAAGTCATATAGTGAAAATGCATTATTTCTTTGAAAATCTTCTTCTCTGTCCTTGGGTATTAAGTAGACAAACCAATAGCATGGTTATGATGAGCAAGGATGCCTCTTTCAAAATTGTGAAATTCATGGCCCCTGGGTCAGGGGTTCTGGTATTAGGGTGGGGCCCTATTGATCATATAGTGAAAATGCATTTTATTTCTTTGAAAATCTTCTCCTCTGCTGCTGGGTATTAAGTAGACAAACTAATAGTATGATAATGATGATCAAGGATGCTTCTTTCAAAACTGAAATTTATGGCCCCTGGGTCAGGGGTTCTGGTGCAAAGGCGGGGATGACCACATAGCTATTCAATGTTTCTTCCATCCAAAAGTAAAATTCTTATATTTAAACACAAACCTAATTCAAATATTGGAAGGTTGTTACATGATACTCAGGTGACCTATAAGACCCCTGGGCCTCTTGTTTTCTTTTGTCTTTTGTTGTTCTTTTTTCAAAAAGGCATTTTTCAATTAAATATATATCTAGCTAAACACATTATAATCTGAATCTGATCAATCTCATACCAGTAAATTCCATTAAAAAAATACAAACGTGAGAGTCAATCTTAATATGCTCACAATCGCTACAATAGAGTATACGGCGAGTATCTATGAAGTCTGATTTTGATTAGCCTAGATTGTGTAAAATACAAAGGTTATCTTTTGATAGAACATTTTTTCCAATATCATTCCCACTTTTCTATGGACTGGCTCGGTATATAATTTCTAACTGAGATTCCTATGAGATATTTGTCGAACATAGACTATCGGATGGTTTCGAAACGGGTGCAGGTACAAATATAAAAGATTGAATCCCTAAACTCAAGTGTATCTACGGTATTTCACCGTCACTATCAACGGTGTTGCTAAAACTGGCAATTTCTCATAGAAATTAAAACGATGATATACAGGCGTAAACAACTACAATTGTCTCAGATGACGTCATAAGAAAGGGCGATAATTCCTTCATTCGTTTCTATAAACAACGATTTTGGAATAGGTATTTTGCGCATTTACCTTGATTTAAAAAAAATAATAAACACATCAATAAACTTTTCAAAACGGGTTTTTAATGAATTATAAACTTTATTTTCAAATCTATTTTTATTACACTTGACCTTTAAAATAGATACTTACATTTCATCAAACTGGTTTTTTTTCTTTTAATTTTTTACTACCTTTTGCTTATGATTAGAAAATGTTATTGGATGTAAAACAAAGAATTGATTATGATTGACCTTATTGGGAAATGTTATATTTCAGTTGTATACAGTAGACTTGGATAATCCTGATGACTGTGCTAGAAAATTTCGCTCCAACACCCAACTTGGTTTTGTGATGTTCCTGGGAATTGTTTTAGGAACTCTTCTGAAGAAGGAGGAAGGAACTTCAAATAAGACCCTTGAAGAAAACTGATGTGTTCAGTAACTACGAATTTTATCTATACTTCCGTATCAAATTAAAGAATGACTGAAGTTTTTTTTATTACAAGCTGTTATTGCTATCTTTGATTTACATGTATATAATAACTTTATATACATGTGTACATGTATGAGCTACAATTTAACTCGCTTCATGAATTATGTTGGCATAAAGTATCACAGTTCATGCCCTCAAGGATTTTCAAAAATGAAATTTGTTTTAAAGTATATAGTTAGTTAAATACTTCATTTGTATGTTTGTGCTTGTGAACTTTGTAGATTATCATTTGTTTCCTTTGCAGTTGTCACATTATTTTGAATAGTCTGATTTATATTTCACTATCGAAAGTGCCATCTGCATAACAACTTATTATTAAAAGTATGATGAATGTTGATGGTTTTGGTTTCCTTACTAAAGATTAGTGTTATCCGTTTGAACATATGTCATTGTACACCTGTCAAGTTCTAGCAGAGGTTGTCACCTGATCATAGATTTTTAGACAGAATGACAATAAGAATGAAGAAGTCTTGAAATGAATGACAATTCAAACATTTGTGATGATGTTTAAATATAAGAGAATATGTTATAATTACAATGATTGATGGAATATTGTTTAACGTTCCTCTCGAGAATCTATCACTCATATGGAGACATCACCACTACCGGTGAAGGGCTGCAAAATTTAGGCTTATGCTCAGCGCTTATGGCTTATCGTGCCACACCTGCTGTGACACGGGACCTCGATTTTTGTGGTCTCATCCGAAGGACCACCCCATTTAGTCGCCTCTTATGTCAAGCAAGGGGTACTGAGGACCTAATTCTAACCCAGATCCCCATGGGATAATTACACGTACAATGATGAAACAAAGCCATGTATACTATACACTGCACTGCATATAAACATCAGTGTCGGGTAAACTCATGCATGGTCAGATTGTCAATTGTGTAACTGACTTATCTAGAGGTGTTGCTTGAATTTCCCCTAGGACTGGGTTTTGTCTCGTTCTAGTTGACGCTTTGATATATATATTTGTCCAATGACGCAGTATTTTTTCTTTGATATTTAGCAGCTGATCAGAAACTACTGATATTAATAGATGTACTAATGATCTGTCGAGATTCGACTCCTTCACATCAGAAAACTGCGCTGTAGATTTGTTGTTTCATTGTATTTCATTTCTCGATGACAACATTGACCTTTCAACTTTAATTAAAAACCTATTCATTACAAATATGAATATAAGAATTGCTTGTACATGTATGATGGAGAATTAAAAGAACGATGAAAGCATGGGGGTAATTTCGGCAGATATATAAATTTTCAAATATACTTTAAAATGAAAGTTTTTTGTCACAGTAGGGATTGGCTCAATAATGAAGCCTTTCTTCTACAGCCCTAAGAGCCATGCATAGTGGTTCTTCACCCGACGTCTCTACTGTAGTAGTAATAATAACTAGACACAATCTCGAGCAACGAGTAGGTCTTCTGTCCGATTTCTGATGAGAAGATCCTGACTGAGATAATTCAAGTAGTGAAGAACGACTATAAGACGGAGGACCTTGGTAATGCCTTTATTTATACAGGATAGCTCAATTAGTTCAAGAACTAGTCCACAATGTGTTCCTGAAAACATATATACAGACAACACTATTATACAGATACAATTTACATTAGTATATGGAAGTATGCTATATACATGTACATTTGCTATCTAAATGAAACTTAACACCAAAACAAATCTATAGGTTTTTACTTTCCATGGTGGAAAAAAATGCGATATAAACATTATAAAACCTGGGTATATATGTTTATTTCAAAGATATATATGTATATGAATTCGTCTGTTCTTTTAATACGCACAATAAAAAAAGTACTGAAAAGCGCTAAGCTGACTTCATGAGTTCTGTATGTAATGTTAATGAGCAGGAACAACATTAAAAAAAGGTTTATGCATTATTCTTTAGTTTCTCATAACTAAGTAGTACATTTTCTGTAAGAAAATAACAAATATGGATTGGAAGCAATGTCCTGAAACTTTTCAACACGTTGAAATATAAATTTTATATGATGTTGTTAAAAGAATGGTCACTATAATAATTCTGATCCCACACTAAACTAAAACCCTGTCCTTGGATCATGAAATTTACAATTTTGGTAAAGGATACCTGTTCTTATTAAATATCTCTAATCAGAATTTAATATCAATAGCATTACCACCGCGGCGGTGGTCCAGAGGTAAAGTGTTCGCTCTGTATGCGGGCGGTCGGGGTTCGAATCCCGGCCGCGACAGACTTAGTTCGTTAAACAGGTAGTGACAGTTCCATCACCAAACTCACGCCATCAGGTGTGAATGTCACGGGTCCTCGGAGATGGCCTTTAAAACGGATGTCCCGTGTCACAGTAGGTGTGGTGCGCTAAAGAACCCTCACTGCTCAATGGCCGTAAGCGCCGAGCATAGGCCTAAATTTGAAACCCTTCACCAGTCTTGGTGACGTCTCCATATGAATTAAAAATTATTGAGAAGAACGTTAAACAAGATACAATCAATCAATAGTATTTAAGGCTATGTTATTCAAATATTTGACAAATGAACACTTTATACCCTGTTTAGCTCCCACCCATCTTCCCAAGGCAAGGGTTTCTGATCCGCTCTGCGCCGGTCCCTAGATCATTAAATGCTCTGCATGACTATGTATCTTTTTCTCTTACAGATGTGATGTTATAGAGAAGAACATTTTTGGTAGTAAATGTGAAAACAATTGTAATGGTAGTTTTCGGTATAAAGTGTTCAATTGTTATTACGCAACTAACTTACTGTTGTGTTCCAGTTAAATAGTGTATGAAATATTTTTAGAATATAACTGAAATGAAACAAATCAATAGTTTGATACATATATGTAAGTCACTTATAATAGAAAGGAACAAACAAACTGGACAAAAAAGAAAATTTCACATAACCACATACACTAACAAATGCCACATGTCAAAACACACCAATAATGCAGGATTATGAAACGCTTTACATCCATTTCATTACCTTACCAGAAATCATTTAAATACACACATAAACATGCATCTGGATGACTTGTACTACAGAATCCAGTGCATAATTATCTGTAAATAGCAATCAAACCATGAAAGTGGAATTATTTTTTGTAATCAATAATGAAGTTATTTTCAATTCAAAATCAGGTTGGAGAGAATCTGAATCCAAATAAGTCAGATAAATACATGTATAACTGAAAACAAAATTTAGTAAGTTATTTAGAAAAGATATTCATCATACATGTGCAATATTACTTTGAAACTGAATACAGCGTCATCAACAAGAGTGGAGATAGCTCATTTTTAACATGAAAGTTAGTGCAAGAGGATATACTAATTCAAATATGATGATGAATTAGACTAACATATAAGCATTGATTTACATTTAGCAATTGTAGTGATTGTTTGTTATACGTAAATCTAAAAAAAAAAAACAACCAAAAAAACCAAGAGTTTGTACACAGGTACATTAGACGCTGTACTCCTCAACTTGTGTGTATTACACTTCTTGTGTAAAAGCTAATATTCATATAAGCTAATATTCATATTGCAAAGGAGACTCATCCGTTTGTCTGAATGAGACATACATGTAATACACATTGCTATTGTTTTAATTTTATAAAACAGTTCTTTATATGAAAATGCTAATAACCTTAGCAAAAAACCATAAGATTCGAAGCTTGTGTAGGAGTTCTAATATGAAAAAAACAACAAAAAAACGTAACAGAAGTGACTCGCAATAAATATGCAAAATTTACAACATGTAAATGTAGATAAATGAGAATCCCAAACTAGGCACTGAAAAGTTACAAAAGTAATTTTCAAACGGTTATGTTCAAACCGCTGTTAGAAATAATGAAGAGGCATTTCACCAAAAAACTAAATGCATCTATTTTATATGAAAAGATCGTTCAGCGAAAACAAAATGTGGGGACAGGGAACAACGACAGTACATCCATGCCCCTCCCCTTCATCATTTGTACGTTCGGAAATACATGTAGCATATGCATGTCATTGTCAATTGTTTGTTTAAAGTACAAAGAAATTGAAAACACGCTGTGGACAGCAAACCATTTCACATTCATGCTTGACACAATACCAATGTTTATCTAACACTTGTTCTAAACATATGTATTTCAGTATACAGCCCTCGTAAAATTCCACGCGGTGTTTTGAATACTTGAAACCGGGGTATTGTCTTCCATAATATAATATAATGTTGTACCTTTTATGTTTTCCTTGCCCCAAGACTATTATTTTTAGTCTCATTTTTGAAACTAAATCACGAAATCAAATTTGATTGTGTTGACGATGATTCTGAAGAATATCTTGGTCGTTTAGAAATAATAAAGTAAGCTTAAGTTACACCGTTGCATCCTCTAAATTTCTGCATGACCGACTTACATATATGATCGGGGAAGGTGTAAGCAGTTACGCAATATCACCCTTCTGAGACACCGATCTCTGTCCTTCGCTGTCAAAGCATAATCGTGCACAAATTCTTTCTCGTTCACAATGGACGCGGATCAGTTAATGTTTTACTGTGTTGCACAAATGTTTGCTGCGTCGGACAAAAATTTTACTGAGTCGGAACAGCAGCCAAAACACAAGTGGAAAAACCTCCTGATTCGTGTATAGCTTAATGACGTGGCTTCTAATTATAGATTGCACCATGCAAATTGATTTTCCTGGCCTCTAAGGGCCATGCGAAGGTAACAATGCAAAGGCACCCTAGCTAAAACGGTTTCATATACATATTCTTATTCAATTTTAGATTTTGAATCACTTTAATTATTACAGACGCAGATTCAAATGGGAATTTTAACTGAAGAATGACCTGCATCTGTGTCTCACTTTCCCCAAGAATGAGGACAAAAATGTCACCCTTTTTATACATATTTTATTCACTGTTCAACGAACTGTATTTCCGGGGGAAAAAATGCAACTGCAGATATGAATGTTATCCCTGTGCTTGATCGGTTGCAAAATTACGACTACTTTAAACACGACTTGACTACAGCGATGCATGAATTCGCCTATAGGTGGCGATAAACCGGAAACATGATGACGAAAGCAAAATCCAACTGGCGGCAATAAGCGCTTAAGCTACGCTTAGCGCTTAAAAAGAAGATTTTTCTACATAGGTTTTTAATATATTTCACTATACAATATTGTTTATTTGCATATTCATATACATTCCTATGATGTTCTTTGTATTAATACATACAGATTCTGTACTTTGTGTACCACTTTTATTGTGGTTTGAGCGAATGAAATGAATTGATGAATTCTCGTTATCCCAAATGGACATTATGAATCTATGAGAGGATTTGTTTGTTTCGTAACAGACGTTGTTGAAATGACATAATATTCCTTTTGAGAATCATCACTATTCGAGTCTACTGACTGATCATGAATGTCCTGATCGCTGTCTGTGCAAGCGGCCATTTTTTCGGCATCATAATCCTCCTCCTCTTTCTGAAGAGTGTGGTACACCTGGGGTGAATCTTCTAAAGTGATTTTTACTTCCTGCAATATTTCCACTCTATCATCAAAGAAATCAATTGATTCAGCTTGGTCAGTTTGAATTCTTTTGAGATGACTCAGTTGGACAGGACTCTCGTATGTTGAATAGTGTTTACTCTTAGTATCCAGAACTGTTTCTGACTTCTTGTAGCTTTCGGGATCTTTCTCAACTGTCATTACACAACTGAAAACGTCCAGATTCCTAGAATTGTCCTTATAATCCCTGTTCAAGGTGTGATAAACCTGAGCTTTCTCACCATTCACTGATTCTTTAGATCCCCTTTCCGCATTCTTTGGTGATAGTTGTGATGATATACTTCCGTTCTCATGCACACTTGAACTACTTTTTGGACTTTCACTATAACGCTGCTCGGGTTGATCGTCGGAAAATGCATTGCTGACGCTATGTACAATAGCTTTAGCTTTTGAGTGACCCTGTGGGATTAATTTGCTTTTTATATTACATTATATATATATATATATATATATATATATATATATATATATATATAGTTTGTAAATAAAGAATTCGGTATTTGATACATGTATCAAATTAAAATGTATATGTATATATGTATATATATATGCATTACACAATCAACATGCATACTGTATATTTATAATGCAAATCGATGAACATAAAATGCTAACAGTACGTATAAAAAGTAACAATAGGCTTTATCGGTCACCTGAGCACTAGTTAAATGTATCACTATTCCCAAGGGTTATGTACTCTAGAAAAACTCCATGTTCTGAATATCTAAGCTAAATTCTAAAATTCATTAATAGAATAAAACAAAATGTGTTCTTAAAATTAAAACTGCAATGCCCTCAAACGTGCACACACTGATGAATTACTTTGCATAATATTATATATATATATATATATATATATATATATATATATATATATATATATATCAACAATAAAAGATATGACTAATTCAGGCCCACCCTAGAGTCAAGACCCTGGGATTGCGAAATTCATATTTTTTCTTACATCTTTTTCTGTTTTAGATTTTATACGGTATCAGCAAACTTCAAGACGTCCTTTAAATATTTATGATAATTTTGACACCACCCTGAAACCAAATTCTTACCCCTTAGGATTTTGAAATTTTGGCAAATGATTACCTACTCCTACATGCAAATATCAATTTAGTTAGTGAATTTAGTATCAATAGCATTAAAGCAGATATCATTTATATGTTTTGCACATATACACTATATAAACAAAGTTTGGCCCCATCCTGGGGGCAGAACCTCTACCCCGGGGATCCTGAAAGTTACAATTTTGGTAGATACTTTCCTGTTTTACATCATTATGCATTTAATTTTACTTAAAGATGTGCAAATGTGGAGAAGAGTTTTCAAACTTGGTGAATTTTTGGACGTTTTTGCCCTGCCCCTAAGGCTCTAGGGGCACAGGAGTCCTGAAATTTACAATTTATGTCCCCCTTGTCCCAAAGATGCCCCATACCAAATTTGAAAAGAATTGGAATCGCAGTTATCAAGAAGTTAAAAATGTTAAATTGTTAACGAACGTCGACGGATGCAGTCACCTGAGTGACTCAGGTGACCTTAAAAAAATTAAAGCAATTTTTTCTTCAAAATACATATTTATTTCATCATCTTCTTTAGACTTATTCACTTATCATTTTGGAAAGTGATGTTAAATATTTTTGTGGAAATTGAGTTTCGAATGGAATAGAAACAGAGAATGAATAGTAACTAACCGGGATGTGGGAGATGTCGTGATATACAGGCTCTCCCTCTTTAGAGTGAATCGATGATTTCCGTTCCGTCTCAGTTAATAGGAAAACATTTTGAGTGGAAAAGGATACATCGCCCACATTTCTGGAAAATAGAAAACAATAAATACAACTTATATTTCGTTCATAATATCTAGCATCCTGAGAGAGAGAGAGAATAATTTCTCTCTCTCTCTCTCTCTCTCTCGATCGAGATCGATCGATCGAATATATGGTAGCTTCTTATAAGCATTTTGTACAAGTTTCTTTGCAGAATGTATGTATATATATATATATATATATATATATATATATATATATATATATATATTATATATATACGTACATTCTGCAAAGAAACTTGTATATATATATATATATATATATATATATATATATATATATATATACTGTGTGTGTGTTTAAAAAAGGAATACATATAAAATATATATAGCTTCCTAGCATCCTGAGAGAGAGAGAGAGAGAGAGAGAGAGAGAGAGAGAGAGTTTATTCAAAAATTATCTCCCACCATATAACCATAAAACGGGTATTTTCTGAGGTTTATTCTTTGCCGGTAGGTAATATCCACAAAAAATTACAATCGTAAAATATATATACATGTATATAGGTACATGTCTATTAGATATAATGTAACTGTAGAAATTGAAAACACAGAATATGGAAGGCGAAGTTAACGAACAGTGATCAATGTCATAACTCCTATAAGCAATACAAAATAGAGAGTTGAGCAAACACGGACCGCTGGATATACCAGAGGTGAGATCAGGTGAGTAGGATGAGTAAGCATTGCCTGTTGACCGCTCACATTCGCCGTGAGCCCTATATCTTGATCAGGTAAACGACGTTATCCGTAGTCAAAATCAGTGTGCCAAGAATTGTCTAACAATCGGCATGACACACGTCAGACAGCATTTGACCCAATGATAGGTTGTATTGGCAATCTAGATCGTTATAACGACCATAGAATTTGCGAGATACAGATTTTAGCGACTGTTGGAACCCCTGCACTATCAACTTGTTTGTCAGTAGCCTGCTTCAATTTAAAACTGACCATACGCAGAACAAGCCCTTGCGTATCGAATCAGTTGAGAGATGTAAACACCATATGCAGGTGATAAAGAAATATTGCTATAAGATATGGGAAATTGACGATGGAGAAGTTGAAATCATCCCGTTTCTCATAAAGTTGAGTTGTTAGTTTGCCGTTATTATCTACTTTCATTAAAATATATAAGTATGAAGCAGAAGTGGATGACTCTGTGGTGTCTTTTACTTCGAGTTCACTGGGATATATTGAATATGCTACCATTTACGGATCAAATAGCAAACTCTTCTAGCTGCAGAAAATATCCGTCATACAGTAATTTGTTAATAAAGTTTGTTTTTTTTTAAAATAGAATATAATACATGTATATAGTTCATTTCATGGTGTGTACATGGACGTGGAGTACTATGTAAATAACTCAGACCTGTAATTTCGTCTACATTTGTTGACAAGAAGGCATACAAAGGATGTCGATAAAATTCCAACCAGCAATCCGCCACCCGCACTTCCAATGGCGAGGAATGTACACTGTTTTTGTCTTGATGGTTCTGCGTTATTTATTCCTGATTATTAAAAATCAATATTATCAAAATCCTAACAGGCAACTTTGTATATCAGAGAGAACAACACTTGCAGCTAAATACAAATGTTCGTAAGTGTCCCCAGTGTCAGCGCCCTGTTACAAGCAGTATACACTGTGTCATCTTTGAGGAAATCCGGTACTTAGATTTAGTTTCCCATAAAGAATAACGTGTAATATTTACATTGACAGGAAAGGTCAAATTGAGAACAAAGGTATTCAGTAACTTGAGATACTGTGAGGTATTGACAAGATACAGTCAGAAAATTATCTTTATCTCCTCCGTTAATTGTATCAATAACATTTGCTAATTATAAATGTTACTAGAATAATAGAGATATGTTATTTTTCTATTACGCAATACAGTTATTTAAAGCAATGGCATGATACTTGAAATGAACTTATCAATTTCTAGGAATTCTGACAATATTGAATGCATTATGTATCTGCAAAAGAACAACAATATAACCGATTACATTAGCAATGGAATAAATTCGTCATTCTTACGATTATCAAATCATTCGAGAACGGCCAAAAACTCATATCATGGAAATGCCAGAAATCGGAGACATTGGATGTTACATATCAATCACAAAGAATAGTCTTACATTTCCTCGCCTGTGGCTTCCTGCTTTGTTGCATGCAGATCTAAGAATTTGCTGACTGGATATAATTCATTGTTTGAGTTTATTTCATAGCCATACGTTTTTATATATCTTGGGAAGTTTTATATCAAAATGATGATATTTCATTTTTAAAAATTAGAATACCATATCAAATATTTAGTGATAACGAACTGTAATCAATGTCATTACTCCTATAAGCAATACAAAATAGAGGGTTGGGCAAACACGGATCCCCTGTCGACCGGTCACATCCTCTGTGAGCCCTATATCTTGATAAGGTAAACGGAGTTATCCGTAGTTAAAATCAGTGTATCAAGAACGGTCTAACAATCGGTATGAAGCATGTCAGACAGCATTTGACACAATGATATATTGTATTGGTTAATTTACTAGCTACAGTGCCATTTTACATGTTTTGGTAAGTAGTTATATAGAAAATTGAAGTGCAATCCTATTTTCATGGCTAAGTTTCCTAGGGCAAAACTTAAAAAAAAAAAAACACCCAAGTGTTCTTTAAATTACAACATGTATCAGATGAAATTACGCTGATGTTGAATATCCATACCATTTTTTGGAATCCTTTTCTTCATTTCTTTGGTAGAGCAGTTGTCTAGTTTACATTGTTTCATGTTGCAGTGAGATGTAGGAATTTCGTAAACACCTTGTCCAATATTGCCCATCTTTGGTTTGGGAAATCCGGACACACTGATCGCTTCAGTCTCTATAAACATGAAAGGTTCATCATTTTCAAGAAGGTTTTTGATTTTAAAGGAGGAGTTCTACACCAGAGAGAGATAGATAAAAAGTCGAGGATATGTACAACAATATTTTGAAATTGAAAACTTTCAAATTTCCTTTACTAGTATTTTGTTAAAAATGCAGTTTTATCAGAAAGTATCATTTAAAAATTCGAATTCGAACCCGTGATTTACAGTTCAGCAGTTTTTGCGCTAACCTACTAAGCTACTCAGCTATGCAATGATATTTGAAATGAATAGACAAATATTGTTGCTGTTTATATTTTTATCCATGATGATGTATAGTACCTCCTTAAAGAAAACATTTAGAACAAAGTATTATCTGTTTATGAAGTTGTTTTAAAAGCTCACCATTTATTTTCTTCTTATTGGTACTTGGGCAGTTGACAGGAAAACAATCTGGAATTATGAATGACCACTGACGTAAAATCCTTTCAGTATTTTTTTTTTTTTTTGCTATCGTAATGTCTTCTTCACTTCAGCAATGCGTATTTCTGCAGTTATCAGTTTAATCAATCAATGCAAAAGAATTAAAATCTTACCTTGAAAAAAAATTGATTTTGGTTGTTTACAGAAATGCTGTATTATTGCAATGGTTTCTGTGCACTGTGTTGTATCGATAGACATCGTCATCCTTATTCTACACAATGGCCGCTGGTGGGACTCCTCAACAATATACTTTTTGACATCTTCTAATTGCATATCGTAATATTTGCATGAAGACTTTATCACGTTTAGAAATATACCTGTATATAAGCATATTGAAATGCATATCAATGCAATGCTATGTTTTTGTTCCTGTTGTTGTCATGCAATAAATTCTCAGGAATAGGTATCTTCAGTATTAGATGCTATACCTGTATACATAGTGTTTACTCTGTTGTCGCTGATTTCAAAACAAGTATCCTCTAACTTCATGGGACTATTGGTATCGGTGTGAATAAACGAGAAACAACTGAAATATTGCAGTTCTGTTGCTATTATGTGTACATTACAAAGCAGATGTATGAAACAATGTTCTTTAAAACAAAAAGGAATATGCTATTATGAGATATCTATACATTAGAGGAGTTAAATTTTTTGAATGTATGAAATTTATATGATTATGATTTGTTAAGGTATTCAAACAGCATACAGCAAATTTTCATTCAGTGTCTTTGATATAGTACGTACCTTACATTCTTCTGTGTTTGAGCAGGAAGCGCCAGACAAACAATGAAGACGATCAGTAACAATACACCTGTTGAATTAGTTAGCAATGTGATGACAGTTTACACTTCTGTTAGATTAGATAGAAAGGTGCTGTAATGTGTTTTAGAATATGCTAACTGATCAACTATGTGCAAGGCCTTGCTAGGAAAATTAACATTTATCATATAAAGAACATCCATGGTGCTATCCCATGTTCATTTGATGAAAACAGTGTTGATTTATCAACCCTTTTAGAAATATATTAGTGACAAATAACGGTATTGCTTTTTATATTTTTCAATTTACCAGGTGAATATGTTACATATATTGCTTGTATATATGACACGCGTTCAAATGAAACAAGAGTTATGCGTAATGATGTGAATATCTATACTTACGGTACACAAACGAGGTCTTCTCCATCGATAGCATTGATAAAAATAGATTATTAATGCGAAACATTCAATGGTTTATCACCCGAGTGGTAGATGAAAATGATGTCAATATTTTTAAATACTGGCAAACATAGTTCATTGAAGTGGCTTTTATTTCATGGCGTATTTGAATTTCCTGGTAATGAATTTCGTCATACTAACTGCAACCTGACATTTGTAATGGAGGATACTTTCTTTGTTTAGGGTGGTTCCCTGTATTTGTGAGAAAAAAAACCCGCATTTCTAGGTAGTAAAGTTATTTTCCAAAAACGCCGTGTATTGAATTGATACCAGTATTCTAATGTTATTATAGCTATTAGCTATACATAGTTTTCACTTCCAAAATCGTAAACATAGTGATTAAACGTTCGTTTTGGATATCCTCGAATAAATGAGAATTAATATACTACGACTATCGCAGCTTCAATCCCTTAAACGATTATTAGTTGCCAAAATTACTTTATGCAAAAAAAGCACTACCTTACAATTTAAGAAAATGATCAAAGAATATGTATACTAAATCTATGCTTTGTAAATGGTATGCTGATTTTTCACTGGTTGGGTTGTAATGAATTTTAGTAGACCATTATATGCAATATGATTGATTGATTGTATATTATTTAACGTCCCACTCGAGAATTTTTTCAATCATATGGAAAAGTCACCATTGCAGGTGAAGGGCTGCAAAATTTAGGCCTATGCTCAACGCTTATGGCCTTTGAGCATGGAGGGATCTTTATCGTGCCACACCTGCAGTGACACGGGGCCTCGGTTTTTGCGTTCTCATCCGAAGGACCGCCCCATTTAGTCGCCTCTTACGACAAGCAAGGTGTGCTGAGGACCTATTCTAACCCGGATCCCCACGGGATATATGCAATGTGCATTGTACACACACACACACACACACACACACACACATATATATATATATATATATATATACATATATATATATATATATATATATATATATATATATATTGTGCGTGCGTGCGTGCGTGTGTGCGTGTAATGAGAGTTCAAATGACATCGCTAGTTCTCCTAGTAAATATGTAAATATATTCGATGGAAGTTCAGAATGCTGAATCTTGAGAAATTATTTGCGACTCAACATCAGGTATTACATGTGTATACCAACAAACACTACAAAAAAACTGTACCGATTGGTTCTCCTATACATTGAGTATCAGTTCCCCTCAACTTCGTGGGAAAGAAAGTAGCGTTGTCAATATACTTCCTATTGTATATACGCGTTAATAGCATAATAAGTATCAAAGAATTCAATTTATTTGTTTTGGTCTGAAGAGTTACAGGAAATATACATACTTTGGTGCAGAGAGAACCACATTTTATGTCTACCGATATTTAATTGAGATTTAATAATTAAAACCGTGGAACACATATTCTGTTTCTAAATTTTAAAAAAATGAAATCATCAAAGAAGAAAAATAGAACATTTTCATTGCCATTCATCCTGCGCTAATACGATTTCGTGAAAAGAGTACACCGGACATTATTCAATAATGAACACGAAGGCATGGTTTGTGTTTTCAGAAATATAATTTTCACTTGGTATGTACAACAGAATTTCTATCCTTCGTAATCATATAATGATATCCTGGTTACAAATGATGCATGATGAAAGATAAAGATAACGAACAGTGATCAATCTCATAACTCCTATAAGCAATACAAAATAAAGAGTTGGGCATAGTCTGGATATACCAGAGGTGGGATCGGGTGCCTAAGGAGTAAGCATCCCCTGACTCTGGAAGTAATATACTAAGAGTGACGTAAATTCAAAAGGTAATATGCATTGTTTTACTTGCGGAATTCATGATGGCCAAATGAACTCAGTTTAGAGTATTAATATATGATGGTTTGTCAGAAATAAACTTTGTGTCAAGTATGACCTTCGAGTGCCTATCCATTACTGAGTAGCATTTAGGCCAGTGATCATGGACCCCTGTCCTAAAGGTAGTGACATCTTGAGGCTGAAGTTCAGAAGTCAGAATTTTAAAGACTAAGTCAATATTAAAGCTTCGGTACGAAGCAAATGTGGAAGACTCAGTGATGTCTTTTATTTCGAGTTCACTGGGATATATCGAATATACAGTATAGTAGTATCAATATATCCCAGTGAAATTGAAATAAAAGGTATAACAGTCTCCCACATCTGCGTCATAATTTGACTCCACTTTTTTGGCATGCTGTGTTTGGCTGTAATAGCTCTAAAACTTCATTGTTATTTTGGATTTCAAACATTTCGGTTGTCAATTGTTTTCTCAGGGTGACAATTTTTAATGTTACCCTTAGTACATGCAACATTTATGCATTATCACGTGTTTATGTTTCTCAACTTATTCGATATGCGAAAGCATGTTCTGCATGAAAGGCGAAGATAACGAACAGTGCATATAATCAATTTCTAAATCAAGACGGGCTACTAACAAATTAATTGATGTTACAAGAGTTTTAAAAGGCTCTCTTAACGTAAGTATTTCACAAACTTTATGCTCGTTAAAATGATCTGATTTACAAATACAGCATGTCATGTGGTCGAATGTGGTCTGACGTGTTTCATAATTGTAAGGCCGTTTTTATATACTGGTTGTTACTACGAATTACTCTGTTTACTTGGAGATATAAAACTCACGGCGGGTATTACCGGTCATCGGGGATGTTTACTCCTCCTAGGTACCTGATTCTACCTTCAGTCCGTCCACGGATCCGTGTTTGTCCTACTCATGATTTTCAAAGAAGATGAGTAAACTTGGCGAACAATAAGCCTATTCATGATTGGGCAGCGGTCACGAATCGGGGGTTTAAAATCCGCATTGATGGTATACGTAGTTATAACAGATACAGTACCGTATTAATACGCTGTCCAAAATATTTAGAATTCAAAACAAATATATAGGTCATACTTCAAAGAATATTTAATTAAAATCATCATCAGAATTTGTTCCACGGGCAGCATCATGGATATTAGACATTAAGCGGATTTTAACACACACATAATTACACTGATGGCTGGAGTACATGTACCTACTTAAGGTACCAAAATGACACTGCATATGCTCGCAAAATCCAACAGTACGTACTCCGCATTTCCATTGACATACAAGTATTAACTGTTGTGAATGAGAAACCTCACGTTTTGTGGTGTAAATGAAATGTGGAATAGCGTTTTCTGTAAAGTGCAGTATTAATCCTTTGATTTGGATTAAGTTTTTTCCCAACAAATGTTTTTGAACAGCATTTACAACCTACTGGTACCAATTCATCGAATATAATGAAGGCATCAGTTCTCGCCTCTTTTTGGTACAACTCTGAGGCCGGTTATACAGTTACAGAACGCACCTTTGTTGTTAGATGTCCAGGTAAACACAAATGGGACAGAAACAGACACTTGATTTGCTTTTGTTTTTCTACTGAACTGTAGTTCACTGTGCCTTTTAGACAGTCTGCACTGGTTGCATATTTGGCTTTTGTCATAATCTATTCAAGTGACTTCTTAAGCATTGCTGAAATTGTTCTCTTTAACTTCCCCATAAGTTGTCGTTTACATAAACAACATCCATACTTCAAAGGAGGCCCCATACTTGTTTACATTTATTCACTAGCTGCATGTTCAAATCAATTACTTGTGATCGTCTTTAAGACTGCATGCTATGAGTAAAACTTAGCATATAATGCCAGAGACAAATAATTATTAGTACATGTTTCACACCTCGACCAAAAGATCTTTGTTTGTACCAAATAACTTGGTTTATGTTCTAATTCGTTCCACTCAAACGAACATAAATTATTTACAATATAACAACACACATGTTAAGAGAAAGAAGCGCTTATATGCTTGCATTTATTAAACGTACAAATATATTACAGTTTTCATTTCAACTTCATCTGTAATAATCAAAAAAATACATATAAGTAAAAACACATGATACTTTCATACTTAAAACAATATCGTAAGTTTGTGCAAACTGTGAGTGGGAGGGGGTGTAAATGCGGCAAAGAAAAGCATTCGAATGAAGAAGATCGTGCTTTGCTTGAATACCTGTTTTACAGGTTGAATGATAAAATTAGTAATTAATGGTAGTGACTTTAATTTAAGTCATAACATAGAACACGTGTTCTAGAACATATGATAAATTAATATACCCCAAGTCCAAGCTTCATGGTTGGGTAGCCGTGCCTTTGTTGTTCTAATTATTAAACCAATAATTATCAATGATTAGTAACAATCAAGGAAGGGCGTCACGCTTTCTGTATACGGTGTGTCAGTTACCAGACTTAGTATGGAGCATTGAATATCATAACAAAAACACAAAAATGTGGGTGGCTTGGGCAACCAAGAAAACAGACATGCTCTATTTAAGATATACTCCCTTTGTCTCTCTCTCTCTCTCTCTCTCTCTCTCTCTCTCTCTCTCTCTCTCTCTCTGAGGTATCTGTTATGCTCCATCACTAACACTTCCTGATTCCTGAAAATAGTATAGGATGGGTACTCACCATCTTGTGTTCGGGCTTTGGTCACATAGCAATGCATCCAGCAATCTATCATTTGAAACAACTTTAAAATACACAGGGACAGTTTTATATCACTCTATCAGCATATCTGATCCGTTTTTGTTGGTCACCCAAATAGTCCGTTTTCAAGATGTTTGTCAGAACTGATATCTAGGAAACGCATGGAAGTATTTTCTATCATTTCTGAAAATGTCCAAAACAATAGTTTTAGTAATTTCGTAACTTAAATCCATTTGAAAAGACATGGCAGACACTCTTGAAACATGGATGAAGATGTATTGATATACGAAAAACCTAATAATACTTGAAAACTACTCACTGTGCACCCTCACCTGGCTGTTGAATACAGGTAAACTCCCCTTCAGGGCATACATGATCAAACCCAGTCACTACAAATTACACCAATCAAGATAAATGCTGATAATCTTGATAAAGGATAAAAATATGGAAGGGTTATAATAAATCAAATAGAGACCACAAAAAGTTTTAATTTCTCGTGTGAAACATGTACTAAATGTGTTGTTAAACTTTTCTCTCGCCGCTCAATTTGGTTCCTCATTTCGCTCGGCACCAAATCTCTTGGTACCCGAGGAAAGTGTACAAACATATACTGGGAAGTCTAATAATTCATACGAAAAAAATAGGTAGGAAAAATTGGTATTCGAACCACAGATATGCAATCTGGGCCTGTCAAAAACTTCAGTGAGACTTCCACTGTACCACCTCGGTTATCCATCCCATGAAGAATTTCCGAATTTCAAGCTTTCTAAAGTCACCCATCGTGGACATAGAAATTTTCTTGATGATGCGACAAACGTTATACACAAGAGGTAATTTTTTCATAGAGTGAGTCAAGTCTCCATACTTTTACTTACAGAGCATTTTACACCTGAACATGTACTAACCTATTTCACTCAGTTCACAATGGAGACTGGACTCACTCGATAGGAAAATCTGCTTGGAAAAGTCAAATTTACTGTTATTTTGTGCGTTTTTCGCGTATACGTAATTTTCAATAGGATTTCTCAATGTTCTTTTGAAATGGGCACACCGAAAAAGCGTTTTTGGAAACTATGGATTGATTGTTTTAACTAGAATGCACATTATTCTTTTTCTGGAGAGTTTCAATTTTAACTTTGATATGTGTCCTTCTGTGGGTTTTCGGTTCGACAAAGTCACCCATCTTCAAATTTGCATGAAACCATAAGGAAACTAAAAACAGTGAATTCTTTTCTCAAACAATGTAACTAATGGATTTGTACCTATAAATGCACTTCCTCAACCAAAAATGAAGAAACAAAAGAAAAACATCACGATCAAAAATAAATTTATGCATGCGAACTTACACTTCTGTTCATCCACAGCAAATACAGTGTGCGTGTGCTCCGTACTCTTCTTTTATAAAAAAAAAAAAAAAATATGTTGACACAATAACCACACGTGTCGGAGGAGACGACAGAGAGTCGTAGTACAAGTTTAGCTGCCGCAGTTGTGGACTTTGATTTTCGAGCTGGGTTCGGTAAATTAGATTGTAAAATTTTGCGTATGAGCGAACGGATATTACGGTCTGTGTAAGCCTCTTTTTTTTAATCACAAAGCGACGCTTAAGATATTCTGGTAAAAACAACCACACTGATTTGCTAGTTGAAAAAGTAATCGAATCTACTTGCAAGATAACTTCAGGTATCTTAGCATGCGTTTTCATTTAAAAACAGATAAAGTGTTCAGAGCATCTTTCCTTCGGGATATCAATATTCTAGAATATTCTCATGCTTAATAGAATTATTACTTGCTGGATATTATTCACTATTTGAGTTTATTTCATAGCCATACGTTTTATATATGCTGGGAAGTTTTATATCAAAATGATATTTCATTTTTAAAAATTAGAATACCATATCATATATTTTATGATAATGAACTGTAATCAATGTCATAACTCCTATAAGCAATACAAAATAGAGAGTTGGGCAAACACGGAACCCTGGATATACCAGAGGTGGGATCAGGTACCTAAGAGGAGTAAGCATCCCCTGTCGACCGGTCATATCCGCTTTGAGCCTCCTATCTTGATAAGGTAAACGGAGTTATCCGTAGTTAAAATCAGTGTGTCAAAAACGGTCTAACAATCGGTATGAAGCATTTGACACAATGATAGGTTGTATTGGTTAATTTACTAGCTACAATGCCATTTCATATGTTTGGTAAGTAGTTATATAGAAAATTGAAGTGCAATCCTATTTGCATGGCCAAGTTTCCTAGAGCAAAACTTAAAACACACTCAAGTGTTCTTTAAATTACAACATGTATTTCCGACCTTTACAGACCACTTCAGAGAAATGTACGCTGATGTCAAATAGTCATACCATTTTTCGTATTCCTTTTCTTCATTTCTTCGGTAGAGCAGTTGTCTAGTTTACATTGTTTCATGTTGCAGTGAGATGTAGGAATTTCGTAAACACCTTGTCCAATATTGCCCATCTTTGGTTTGGGAAATCCGGACATACTGATCGCTTCAGTCTCTATAAACATGAACGATTCATCGTTTTCAAGAAGGTTTTTGATTTTAAAGGAGGAATTCTACACCAGAAAGATATGAATGAAAAGACGACGATATGTGCAACAATATTTTGATATTGAAAACTTTCAAATTTCCTTTACTTTATTAAAAAATGCAGTTTTATCAGAAAATAACATTAAAAACCCCGCTGAATTCAAACCCATGATTTACAGTTCAGCAGTTGTCGCACTAACCTACTAAGCTACTCAGCTATGCAATGATATTTGAAATGAATATACAAATATTGCTGCTGTTTATATTTTTATTCATGGCGATGTATAGTACCTCCTTAAAGAAAACATTTACAACAAAGTATTATCTGTTTATGAAGTTGTTTTAAAAGCTCACCATTTATTTTCTTCTTATTGGTACTTGGGCAGTTGACAGGAAAACAATCTGAAATTATGAATGACCACTGACGTAAAATCCTTTCAGTATTTTTTTTTTTTTTTGCTATCGTAATGTCTTCTTCACTTCAGCAATGCGTATTTCTGCAGTTATCAGTTTAATCAATCAATGCAAAAGAATTAAAATCTTACCTTGAAAAAAAATTGATTTTGGTTGTTTACAGAAATGCTGTATTATTGCAATGGTTTTTGTGCACTGTGTTGTATCGATAGACATCGTCATCCTTATTCTACACAATGGCCGCTGGTGGGACTCCTCAACAATATACTTTTTGACATCTTCTAATTGCATATCGTAATATTTGCATGAAGACTTTATCACGTCTAGAAATATACCTGTATATAAGCATATTGAAATGCATATCAATGCAATGCTATGTTTTTGTTCCTGTTGTTGTCATGCAATAAATTCTCAGGAATAGGTATCTTCAGTATTAGATGCTATACCTGTATACATAGTGTTTACTCTGTTGTCGCTGATTTCAAAACAAGTATCCTCTAACGTCATGGGACTATTGGTATCGGTGTGAATAAACGAGAAACAACTGTAACATAAGGATATTTTATCTTTTTTATAAAACCTAAAATGATAATGTTACTGAAAATACATAATTTGATGATAGAAGTTTTGTATGAGGTATTAGATTAAGAATGTACCTCACATTCTTCTGCGTGTGAACATGACGCGGTAGACAAAAAATGAAGGCGATCAACAACACTGCACCTGTTGATTAATACAGCAATGTCATGATAATTGGCATTTTGTCACTTTTTAAAAAAAAATCACCATGAATAAGTTGCAATTAGAAATGGGGCTTGAATTGTTTATATAGGCAAATGCGTGCAATTTTAAGGTGACTACAAGGACATCAGGCGAATGAGAATTTCTTGTCAAAATCAAATGTATATTTCTACGTTTCATACAGTTACCTTTCCATGTTTAAAAATATCACTTGAGTTGGAAACATTTATTCAGATCACATCACTTTAGGGATACCTATCAAATACTAGTATTAAGGTAACTCCATACTCGCAGTTTTATCTGATACAAGTTTGAAAAATGTATTTATTTCCATTCATTAGAGTTAAAACTAACAAGTAATCAAATAAAATACATATGTCATCACACTTTTTAAGATACGAGACGTACATAAACAGAATCATATATCACCGTCAGAAAATTGCAATTTTCCTTAAACAGTGTTATCAAAATTTCATACAAACTGGTTATGACGATATAGTAGCATTCATAACAATTTCATGAAACTGTATCTTCACAAAAATATATAAAATGTCTGTAAAAATAAAGGAAATCTATCGCATAATAGACTTGATAAATAAATCAATAGAAACAGAGTTATTGACCTTGGATTCAATAATTTAAAACGTATCATTGATTATTCATTTATAACTAAGACTTTTAAAATAATTTATTTTTAACAAGATTTTTTACAATAACTATCGGAAAAGACTCCAACAAAATTTATGTTCCTATCACGCATAAATGTAAATAAATCATTGATTTTGCAAAATCTGATGACATCACAGGAGGGTGGAATTACTTTAAAGCCAGTCAAGAATAAAGTACTCAGAGTAATGTGTGGGGATATGTGTATACCAATACTTACATGTACAACACACGGAAGGTAAGTCACCCATGGTGACTCTTTATATGCTTTTCTTCTTTGTGGGAAAAGTCAACAGTTTATCCTTCGAGATTCAGTATAATGGACATTCTGGGGGAAAACTTCCTGGTGGTAAAATATATAATTTTGCTCTTCGTTTTTTATGCAATAATAATTCATTTTATACATTGCGTGTCCTTTATTTCCGAATTTTCATGTCATCGGAAAGAGACAGTTAATTGTTTTTCGATGAAATAGCAAATTGTACTATTATCAACATCAGTTCTATCAGTTAAAATATCTTTCTTTGAAATAATTCAACGACTGTTTTAATACATTGGATGTTTACTTTAATTATTCAATCAGTAGTATTCAGATAGCCAACTGTGCATGTTTAACACGTAATAAAACAAAATTTTACAAAAATTATTTTTAAAACATCAAACAATGATATCTCCGAAATTTCTGATTAGCTGCCCTCAGAATTCAAAATAAACGGAATTTCAACATAAGCATCTGCTTTTTGAATTTTGATAAAATTAAAATGGCATACATCAGAGCCTTAAACAAAATCACAACCGCATTATGAAATGAATAAATTGATTTGTATAATCTTTCGCGCTCAATATCAGAAATAGCATCTGCCAATATAAACATCAAAAGAAATTCTGTCCTACTGAGACTTCATAAGAATCCTGTCTGTTTGTTTTATCAGATCATCATCAGATATGTCGCTATAGATATCCAACTGTAAGTCAATATTCTGGGTTTCCACCTTTCTACTTCCAAGTGCTAAATATCATTCATTATACTATCAGTGTCTTACTCTGTACGTTGGACTCCTCTAAATTTGCCGTGGATTATATATATCTTCGTCTGCCAAGGACTGAGATGATGTATGCAATTGCTTCACAAACTCACTAGTCAATGAAAGAAGGGAGTGTTCGATTGGACTTTTGTATAATGGCACTGTTGGATTGATTGGGATGGATGTTATTGCGTTTCCACACTGTTCAATACATTAATAGTTCAGTGCATCTTTGAGGTGCAATGTTTTTTTGTTTTTTGTTGGGTTTTTTTGTTGGTTTTTTTTTTACATCAGATAATTAACTTAATGGTGTTGAATAGAAAACATTCCCTTGTTGGATCATTAAATTATCGTCGCTGTTACGGTAATGCGCCCCATTCATAGGTCTTTACCTATAGCTTGCGGAGTCTTTATGTGAGTGAAAAAAATTGAAATTGACGTAAAACAATCAAATGTATTGTAAATGAAACACTTATATCTACAAAACATCAAAACACAGGCTGTGAAGAGATGTAGACAATATGATACAAATAAAACGTAAAATTCTCTGAATCTGACTTCATACTAGCGAAACAATGTAGTCTTGTTTAAAAGTCTCATTTGTTGATTTAACTGACGTGTCCATAAAAAGATTAATGGATGTATCATGAAGACATGCAGCAAATTGAAATCTTTCGTTCCGTAATAATGGGAAGTAAATCGTACATGACTGTTAAAAAGCAGTGGCTCTAGCATATAGAAATAATTTAGCGAACAAAGTAACTGGTATTTTGAACAAAATAAGTTAATATCGTGATAAGGAAGCTTGTGTTATGTGGTACCGGTCTATAGATGTTATGGATTAAATGACTGTGGGTAGTAATATGTCAGAATGTGTAACGGAACTTAACAAATCTGCATTTTGGGAATGGATTGGCCACTTCAGTTTTCATTGTTAAACACCAATAAGCTTCGACATTAGATTAATCATTTTCCATCGACAATAAATAAGCACTTTCCTTCCTGTTCGTGACGAAGATAACATCTAACTGTGAATTTTAGCTATCAGAATCAACCGCTGTATAACACTTTTTTGAACGTTAAAGGGTTTCACTGGAAATGGATGTTTGTTTTCGAAAGCAAAATTCTTATAACAAATGTTCTATTCCCACTTCCTAAAACACCAGTGTCAGAAAGGGAAGTATATACCAAAAGTAAAATGTCTTGATGTATTCCACGTCAACAAATACAATATTGCTCAGAAAACGAACTACGTGTATAGATATAAGATATATTGACCTTTTGATACTAGATACCACAACTAGTACAGCATTAATACTTAAAGCGCATAAAGATATCCCCATGGACCTTTTTCATAATGTTGATCAAAATTTCAAAATGTGTCCGATAAGCTGATGTAATTTGACCAGTGCAGTTTACGTAATCCGCGAAGCGGATTATAAGAAGAGTAAACTGCACCAAGTTACATAATATCGTATAACATAATTCGAGATCTTCATCATTCCTTATAATATACTGTATAAATACAAAATTACACTGAACAAGTCTTCATTTTTTCAAAAAAGTAATTTTACCGTGAACAAGAGGCCCAGGGGCCTTATAGGTCACCTGAGTATCATGTAACAACCTTCCAATGTTTGAATTAGGTTTGTGTTTAAATATAAGAATTTTACTTTTGGATGGAAGAAACATTGAATAGCTATGTGGTCAGCCCCGCCTTTGCACCAGAACCCCTGACCCAGGGGCCATAAATTTCAGTTTTGAAAGAAGCATCCTTGATCATCATTATTATACTATTAGTTTGTCTACTTAATACCCAGCAGCAGAGGAGAAGATTTTCAAAGAAATAAAATGCATTTTCACTATATGATCAATAGGGCTCCACCCTAATACCAGAACCCCTGACCCAGGGGCCATGAATTTCACAATTTTGAAAGAGGCATCCTTGCTCATCATAACCAAGTTATTGGTTTGTCTACTTAATACCCAAGGACAGAGAAGAAGATTTTCAAAGAAATAATGCATTTTCACTATATGACTTATAGAGCCCCACCCTAGCACCAGAACCCCTGATCCAGGGGCCATGAATTTCACAATTTTTAACAAGAGGTACTGTGAGCAATGCTCACTAAGAATACCTCCCGCTTACCCCAATCTCCCAAAGGGTGTTGGTAATAGGTATAAACTATCTCTTTTCTGAGTGTTGGTACTTCGATGTCCAGTGCGCATGACCTTTGACCTTTTGACCCCAAAATCGATAGGGAACATCTTCACCCCGTGGGTAGTTCATATGTATGTTATAGTGACTGTAGGTGGAAAGGATAACGCTTTAGAGCCCGGAAACCATATTGCTACTTCAATGTCCAGTGCGCTTGACCTTTGACCTTTTGACCCCAAAATCGATAGGGAACATCTTCATCCCATGGGTAGTCCATATGTTTGATATGGTGACTGTAGGTGGAAAGGATAACGCTTTAGAGCCCGGAAACCATATTGCTACTTCAATGTCCAGTGCGCTTGACCTTTGACCTTTTGACCCCAAAATCGATAGGGAACATCTTCATCCCATGGGTAGTCCATATGTTTGATATGGTGACTGTAGGTGGAAAGAATAACGCTTTAGAGCCCGGAAACCATATTGCTACTTCAATGTCCAGTGCGCTTGACCTTTGACCTTTTGACCCCAAAATCGATAGGGAACATCTTCATCCCATGGGTAGTCCATATATATGATATGGTGACGGTAGGTGGAAAGGATAATGCTTTAGAGCCCGGAAACCATTGCGTCTACAGACGGACAGACGGACAACCCGATTCCAGTATACCCCCCCCCCCCCCCACACACACACACAACTTGTTGCGGGGGGTATAAAGAGGCATCCTTGCTCATCATTACCATGCTATTAGTTTGTCTACTTAATACCCAGAGACAGAGAAGAAGATTTTCAAAGAATTTCTACATTTTCACTATATGACCAATAGAGCCCCACCCTAACACAAGAACCCCTGCCCCAGGGGCCATGAATTTCACAATATTGGCAGAGGGCTCAACGCTCCTTATAATTATGCCCACAGTTTGGCTTCTTGATGTCCAGGAGTAAAGAAGAAGATTTTTTTAAAATTACACTCATTTTGATGGTTTTTGCCCCACACCTCACGCCCCAGGGGGGCAGGGACCACGATTTTCACAATTTTTGTTCCCCTCCACCCACAGATGCTATATGCCAAAATTGGTTGAAATTGGTTCAGGGGTTTCAGAGAAGAAGCTGAAAATGTTCAAATGTTAACGCACGACGCACGACGACGGACAAAAACAGATAGCAATAGGTCACCTGAATAATTCAGGTGACCTAAAAATATAAATCACTTGCACTACCCAAAGATTTACTTAACAACAGATGACAAAGCGTCGAGCGAGAAAACCGCTATCTTGGCTCTTCGTATAGCTTGGGTATGTATACCTTTAAAGCAATACAACCTGTAACTGACGGTATTTTTTTCAACTACCCAGGTGTGCATCAATTAACTCCTATCGGTATAACTGATATGATCCCCAAGATCTGAAGGAAAAAAATGAGAAAAATAAACAAGGGAATACTAGATTTTGAGAGGATACCTACAATGAGCGTTTCGTATTTAAACCGCCATTGCGTTGTATACACGGAAATGAGTACGATGATTGTCGAATATAATCTGGTTGCTGAGACCGAGGTTATAATACAGAGATGGAAACTGAAGTAACTACACGTTTCTTTTGTTCGAAATACTACATCGTTTCATGAATGACAGGAAGAACTGTAAGTGTAAGAAAGTAATAATTACTCAAATGTGTCACTGAAATGAAATTTTGTTAGTGAATTTTCTATAAAATTGGCATGTTAAATTGTTTACAAATCCGACACGTACCCAGTGCCTCTCTTTCCCTTTTTTCAGAACTGGTGACCTCCAAGGTCAATGCACATCGGAAATTACGAGCAGAAATCATTGACAGGATGACAATGAATGAACATTTTCTGCTAATTTGAGGGATTTATTGCTTCAGATTCACTCTGACTCTTTTAAACTATATGCAAGGTGAAGATAACGAACAATGATCAATCTCATAACTCCTATAAGCAATACAAAATAGATAGTTGGACAAACACGGATCCCTGGACACACCAGAAGTGGGATCGGGTGCCTAGGAGAAGTACACATTCCCTGTTGACCGGTCACACCCGCCGTGAGCCCTATATCCCGATCAGGTGAACGGAGTTACCCGCAATCAAAATCAGTGTCCAAAAAACGGCTTAACAATCGGTATGGAACACGTCAGACAGTATTTGACCCAATGAAAGGTTGTATTGACGAACTAGATCGTTATAACGACCATAGAATTTGCGAAATGCTTACTTAAATCGAGACTGTTGAAACCCCTGCACCATCAACTTGTTTGTCAGTAGCTTACATCGATTTAAAAACTGACTATACGTAGAACAAGCTCTTGCATGTCGAATCAGTTGAGATATATAAATACCATATGCAGGTGATAATGGAATATTGCTACATAAATATGGGAAGTTGACGATGGAAAAGCTGAAATCATCCCGTTTGTCATACAGTTGAGTTGTCAGTTTGCCGTTAACGTCTACTTTCAATAAAATATCTCAGTATGAAGCAGAAGTAGACGACTCTGTGGTGTCCTTTATTTTGAGCTCACAGGGATATATCAAATCGACATATGCATGAAAGTTATTATTGTTAATAGACAAAACGTCATCGATATATCTAAATGTCGAATTGAAGGCCACAGCGAGAAAGTTTTTTCTTCTCACGTAGAAGCTTTTGAATAAATTCTGCTTCATATGAATATAGAAACAGGTCAACTAACAAAGGAGCAAAATTCGTGTCCATGGGAATTCCAACAGACTGTTGGAAAATCTGATCACCAAAGACCACGAAGATATTGTCATTGAGGAACTCTAGCATATTTTTTATTTCAACTTCAGAGTACTTGTCCGTGGAATCAGAATGGTGTTTAACAAAGTAAGTTTTTGAATGACTGATCACTAGATATGAATATTTCCGTTTTCTGTTTTTGTTGAAGAAGCAACTGTCTATGATGTCCAAAAGTCTGGTCTTTAATTTATCATGAGGAATGGTCGAGGTCATAAGTTTTAATGTTATTGATTTGGGAGAAATTCTGCGATTTCAAGTTGATTAACACCACTTCTGGCATAAGTTGTCGCACAGGAACTTTGAAGTTTCTCCTTCACAGCTGTTAATATTTTCGTGAGGAGGAAAGATAGGGGCTTGGTAGAGCACTTACTGGATCCAGCAATGTATCTTTGTAAGGGTTTTATGTAGTTTAGGAATCCAGTATATATAATCAATCACATATGTGTCAAATATTTGTACTTTTGTTTTTCAATTTATTTGCCGTCAGTTACAGCTTGTATTGCTTTAATCAAATTAGATTTGAAAATGCAAGGTAGTGTTTGCAACATATCTTGATAACTGAAGATATGTATTACTATATAGGTAGGCCTAATGTTTACTGCAGAGCGCAAGATCGACTAATGAGTCGCTCCGACAGAAAGTACCGGAAAGTTGTTTCTTATCTATAAATCTAAATCTGACATCACATAGAATACGTCATGCATCAGAAAATATTACAGTATTTGTATTTTTTCCCTTTATACGCGTATTAAATTAAATTAGAACTTACCATTGCATATGCGGCATTGTCATCTATTAAATCCGACACAGTAAAATGTAAACAATTCACAGAATGCGATCCTTATGTCAATCGATTTGGCGTGACGTCATCTGGTACATTTTGCAATACATTACGCATTATAAGCGTTCATAGGTGGATCAAGTAATCCCCAAATGAAAATATATTTCATAATCAAATGGCAGAGTTGCAAGTATTTGATATAGGCTTACCATTATTTCGAAAATGATATCGTTGTCTCAGAGTTAGTATCGAGTTTTTACCGTTAATGTTTTGTGTACTTACATGTAAAAAAAACAAAAAAACAATACGCCTTTTAAAAAAGTCAAACAAAGGTATTTTATTGTGCACGTTTGTTCCGTTGATTTTCTATTTCGTTGAGGGCCTATAACTTAACGGTGTTGCAACGTAAAATAAAAAAGTAGTGCTATTTGGATTGTCAAGGGGTCGTGTCCCTATACCAAGTTACATTTTGCACTATAAACTAATTTTTTCAGTGTACTCAGCCAATAAAATTGCGTGTTACAAGTGAAATTAACTTATAATGATTAAAATTTCACGTATCAAACTGTAATCTAACTACAAAAGGATGCAGAGAATATTATGACTTGTTCTCCAAATGAAGATTGTTAAACATAAACAAGTACTCTGAAGTTGAAATAAAAAATATGCTGGAGTTCCTCATTGACAATTTCTTCGTGGTCTTTGGTGATCAGGTCTTCCAACAGTCTTTTGGAATTCCCATGGGCACGAATTGTGCCCCTTTATTAGCTGACCTCTTTTTATATTCCTATGAAGCAGAATTTATTCAAAAAGAAAAAATCTCATGCTGTGGCCTTCAATTATCGACGACGTATTATCTATTACCAATAATAATTTTCATTGATATGTCTATTTAATATATCCCAGTGAACTGGATGTAAAAGATACCACAGAGTCGTGCACTTCTGCTTCATCCTTTGAGATATTTTATTGAAAGTAGATATGACGATAAACTAACAACTCAAATTTATGACAAACGGGATGATTTCAACTTCTCCATTGCCAAGTTCCCATATTTATGTAGCAATATTACATTATCACCTGCATATGGTGTTCATATCTATCACCTGATTCGATACGCGAGAGCTTGTTCTGCTAATGGTCAGTTTTTAAATTGAAGCGGGCTACTGACAAACAAGTAGATGATGCAGGGGTTCCAACCGTCTCGTTTAAAGTCAGCAGTTTCCAAATTCTATGGTCGTTATAACAATCTAGTTTGCCAATACAACCTATCATTGGGTCAAATGCAGTCTGACGTGTTTCATACCGATTGTTAAGCCGTTCTTGGCACACTGATTTTGACTACGGATGACTCCGTTTACCTGATCAAGATATAGGGCTCACGGCAGGTGTGACTGGTCGACAGGGAATGCTTACTCCTCCTGGCACCTGGTCCCACCACTGGTATTTCCAGGTGTCCGTGTTTGCCCAATCCTCTATTTTGTATTGCTTATAGGAGTTATGGGATTGAATACTGTTCATTATTTTCGAATTCACCTTTATCTATAAAAAATCTTTAAAACATTGTCATTCTTCTTTCGACTAAATCCCAAGTATAAGAAAATGAAACTAATGAAATTCAAAAACTTCGTAAGAATTAAAAATTAATGGACATTGTATTTTTGTATTCAATACCCATCCGGTAGTAAATGTGATTATACTTTGTCAGTTGATAATGCTGTTAACTACAGGGAAATGATAACATATACATACATATATATACACACACACACACACACACACACACACACACACACACACATATATATATATATATATATATATATATGTTTTGCTAGGCGGTGAGTGCCGTAGGTCGCTGGTTCGACCCCGAGCTGGGGTGAAAATGTTCAGTACCTAGTTTTGATTATTTAGTGCTTTATATATATTATATATATATATAATTAATTAATTGATTACCACATGTATCGTTTAGATCCTAGGGGTAAACGTAAGGTTGGGTGTTATAATTGTTTGTTTGTGCTTTATATCAAATATTCTATGCAATTGCATCAAGAGATCCACTCTCCTTATAAAAATATCTTAAACACTGAATGACACAGTTACTGTGTGAGATTGCATCAGTGTGTATAAGTAGCGCTTTAGGAGCATAACAAAACTTCCTTTCTTAGGGAAGTCGTTGTGGCCGAGTGGACTTACGCGCTGGTTTGAAAGTCTTGCTAGGCGGTGGGTGCCGTAGGTCTCTGGTTCGACCCCGGGCTAGGGTGAAAATTTTCAGTACCTAGTTGTGACTATTTCCCTTCTTCAGGACAAACGAATATATATCTATTTATCAACTTGCATTATAAGAAACGGCAACGGGGTTGTTGTTTATAATGTAAAACTTATACGGTACCAATTTTGATGCACCAGATGCGCATTTCGACAAATAATGTCTCTTCAGTAATGCTCAACCGAAATGTTTGAAATCCGAAATAACTATGAAGTTTTAGAGCTAAATATAGCCAAAAACAGCGTGCCAAAAAAAGTGGAGCCAAATTCGTCCAAGGATAAGAGCTATGCATGACGGAGATAATCCTTAATTTAGAAATGAATTTCTAAATTTTATAACGGCAATTAAGGTAGAGACCGATAGCAACCACGTGATCAGTAAAAATCGTGTATTTTCACGTGAAATTATTTTTCGGAATTCCGTACATCGCCATAGAGTAGTTGAAAAACAAAAAGGGGTTCCGAAAGTACAAGTTGTTGCTGTGACTGAATCGATGATTGCGAGGGTCGTCTCGACGAAAGATAGAGAAATTTGGCCATAGTTTAGATTAGGAATACGTTAATAATGTAATAATAGTGGACTAAATGTTTTGTTCGTGCAGAATGGCACTTTTTACCTCACGAAATTCACCACCATGCATAGCTGCGCTACGTAAACAAAGTTGTTGATGTAGCGTGATCGTGATGTCCGAGTGCTGCGAGTTTCAATACTGTTTATGTAGTCGTTGAGAGTTTAAACAAAGTTTCTTCTGAGAAGAGGTATTCGATGGATGCATTCAACGTGGACAACGAAATCATAATTTCGTTTGGTAAGTGAAAAAAATGGCAAATTGAATTTGTATTCAACCCACTTTTCCTCTGCTATTTCACAACGCGATTTTATAATAACATCTATAAACGCACAACTTGGAGCTGTTTCATTTTTTGTGCATTTATGTATTCCATATGTGCCCAAAATATAACTCCTACATGTGCATGTAATTGTAAATGGATGTCATGTATATGCCAGATTTGAAAAAAAATAGGGCTCTCACAAGTTTGAGGGGGGGGGGGGGGGAGTGTTGCACTAAAATTCTATTTGGTATAAATGATAGTACTTATAGTATCTTGAAATTTCATTGACCTAAGAGATGTTTCAAATCTGGGGTTTCATGTTTCATACAAGCATGTAGGTCTACAAAACTTTATTTAAAATATTTGTAAAATCACAAGCCTCTCTCATAGGCAAATAAATGTCTTGTATGAAAATAAGATATGTATGTCCTTCTCTTGACCCACACTCCGTAAAGGAGACAGGTCTGATAAATCTAGAGTTGACTTGTTTTGATATTATTAGAATGAACTGGCAGTTTATGAAAACATATCTGTCATCTCATATTGTAATATGATAATTATGATGTTTATTCACCTCATTAAGGACCCGGGGGTGGGAGGGTATGTACAGTTTAAATAGAAGGTAACTATAACAATATGAAATAAATAACAATCATGCAGATGTACTACTACTGCAAGAGTTCACATTGCTGCACTGCACACATTTAACATACATGTAGTGTTACATATGTAATACTGATTTCAGACAAGATTTTAAAAATTAACGTAATAAAATACATGTTATGTGTGTAATTTTCAATATATCAGCATTTTAAAGTTCACTGAACATGCATTGAGACACACAATTTTAAAATTGACATTGTCTGACACAGTATAATTAATGATTAATACTGACTGTGCAAATATCAATTATGATGATTTTTTTCTAAGCATCATCCTAAGGACCAGTGCAAGTTGAAATGGGCTTCCAGCCAACAACTTCAACAGCAATTTGCCATGAAAATCACCAAGAAAGGTACAATATTTTCTATCTTTAATAGTAAGATAGAATTTTTCATTTTAACACCAGACATTTATAAAGACAATTCTTAGTATATTAGAATAGATATTCATCTTTTTTTCAATATTTGAATATACAGAATATATTTTTTATAACAGGTACTTCATTTACATTGATGATGTCATATCCCCTGGACCCCACAACTTTACAGGTTACAGAGAAAATTCGAGAACTTCTGCAAAATGTGGGACTTGGATAGAATCAATAATGTATTTGTGAGCCCAGAGCAATGGATATATTGTGCAACATACTATTCTAAAGTGTGAATTTAATGGAAAACAAGTACATGTACTCATGTATTACATGTCTTTTTTAAGACAATAATATTGAATAAATATAGAGGAAGTGTCATTGTTGATTATTCTAAGTTTTTGATATATCAAATTCAGTAAACATTTCTAAATGAAAATAAAACACCAATTTTATAACTTTAATCAATGTGTTTGAATTTCTCATTTTCTACCCCCACCCCCCTTACACACACAGTGCATATATACTGTGAATGCAATATGCATGCATTCTAAGTTATCCAAGCGAGTTTTTGTTTCAGTGTGAGACTACAAGTAGGACTCATAAACTTATGAAGAGACATATATATTTGTGAGAGCCAGATAGCTGATATGAGCCTTGAGATCGATGGGTCGAGCCGCGGTGGTGGTCTAGAGGTTAGAGCGTTCGCCCCGCATGCGGAAGGCCAGGGTTCGAATCCCGGCCGCGACAGACCTGAGTTGTTGAAACAGGTAGTGACAGTTTCATTGCCAAACGCTCGGCATCAGGTGTGAATGTCGCTGGTCCTCGGAGATGACCGTCAAAACGGATGCCCAGTGTCACAGTAGATGTGGCACGCTAAAGAACCCTCACTGCTCAATGGCCGTAAGCACCGAGCAAAGGCCTAAATTTAAAGCCGTTCACCGGTCTTGGTAACGTCTCCATATGAGTAAAAAATTCTCGAGAGAGATGTTAAACAAGATACAATCAATCAATCCATGGGTTGATTGGGTGGAAATCTTTCCATTGATATTAAATATAAAGTTGTTAGGCCTATTTAAACATATTTGGTGCACTATGCTGTATAATCATATCAATTTCTTATAATAGGTAATCGTGTCTGGCTATTATAAAAAAAAAAAAAAAATGTATGAAAAATAACTAAGTATTAATGCAATCATTGTGAGTGCAAAAAGGTCAATTGCAAGAGCACATACATAAATGCATTGGCGGATATAAGGGGTGGGGAGGGGGCAACCGGCGCGAGCCCCCCTAAAATTTTCAAGTTTAAAATAAATCGTGGTCTCTTGTTTAGAGAATTATCTACGATAAAAGAAGCCATAATTTCCTCCACTCTCAGAGAAATAAATGTCTGACAAAATCTTTTGATTTATTGAATTACTTTTAGTGGGAGAACTGCTATTTTTTCCAAAAACCCTTAAAATTTGCGTTATTTTATTAATTTCACCTTATTAGAAATGACAAAAAATAATAAAAATGACTACATAGGAGACATATTTTAAGCCCTATAAAATCTGCAAAATCCAGGAGTTCCTGGGGAATCGCCCCCCCCCCCCCCCTTCAAGGCGGCCCCCAGACCCCTGCCTCATACAGTTGCACCCCCCCACCCCAACTTCAATTCCTGATCCGCCCCTGAAATAGCTTATAGAAACCTTATTGTCATGTTCAATTTTCAAAGAGGTAATTTGGGAATGCTTAAACATTTTAAGTTAGGAAAAGATCAGTAGTTTATCTCTGCTGGCTGAATCTTTCTTCTCAATGCGCCGAGTGCAATTCATGACGTCTATGTTCCTGCTCATTCTTTCTCCTCCATACCATGTAGTATATCAAATGGGTTGGGTTGTAATGGAGACATTTGTTTTAACAAATATAAATTGTATTTCAATTTTTTGTGGGGATTTTTATTTGGGAAAACTCTTGATATTAATCATCAAATATGATGACATATGATAAATCTATATTCTGAGTGTAAGTGCACAAAGGTCAACAACGAGAACTACAACAAAATATAAGCTAAAATTTGAAATACATACTTTCTGTATTATATTTATTGATTTAAAAAAGGTATTACAAAGAATCTTCGAATTTCAGCAAGCTGTTTTTGATGAATTGTTTACAACATCTTTTAATAACCCTTTTTCTTACGAAAATGTGTAGTTTGTAAAAAGGGGGTGGGGTTAGGAATTTTTTGCTAGTTCCATATTGAACCCCATTATGGTGTATAATTTTTTTCATATATTTTACTTACTAATAGACTGACCACTTAATGAAATAAAATAAGAAATTTGATGGGTAATATTTTTGCAGCTTAAGCAAAGGTATGACTCTGTGTGCAAATATTGTGCACTGTTTTAAGGTAATTAGCCAATGTAGCTCTGTTGAAGTAATGTTGTTGCATGTTAATAATGATTGCTGAACTTGAAATTGATGTGTAATATACAATTATGTGAAAGGTTGTTTGGAACCATATATGACAAGTTATGATCCTTTTTACAATAAAAATGTTACAGCTCTATTTGTATATTGCTCTCTACTTATTTTTCTTCACATTTTACGCTTTACAAGGACTAAGGAAGGTGTTATTAAAATCGCCATATTTCTCAAAAACAAGGTCGATTACCTACATTGATTTTTTATTATGTTTTATATCGAAGCTTCATCATAAACATATATCAAAATAACAAAAATTCAATGGTTAATTTTTTTAGCATCAACCTATCAATCTCTACCTTAAATATGCAAATCTCATACTATGCATCAAATATCCACCTTCAAAATTTTTTATTGAAGATCGATTTTGGATATCTCGAACCCCTGGATATCTGGCTTTTTCGAGGTCCCTCGGACTTCGAGATAGAGATATTTTACTGTATATATATATATATATATATATATATATATATATATAAAGCACAGAAATACCAATGAACTCTTAAATGAACATAACTGCCCTAAGTGAAGAAATAATTAATATAAAGCACAGAAAATTTCAATTTATGTGGATACCCACTTCCGCCCCTACCCGGGGTTGAACTCACGACCTGCGGAACCAAATCTCCTAGCAGCATGTAACCAGGGCGCTAGACCGCTCGACAATCTAGGCAAGTCTAAAAACTTGCTTTCGATGACGATGGAATTCTCGCCACACTGTCACACGCTACACGGTCATTGAGAATGGAAATGGGATGCAGTTATTTAACGTACATTTAAGAGGATCATACATGATACACATTGCATTCGAAATATTCTATATAAAGCACAGAAATAGCAATGAACTCTTAAATGAACATAACTGCCCTAAGTGAAAAAATAATTAATATAAAGCACAGAAAATTTCACTTTATGTTATCTCCACCTTTTCATACATAGAATGAAATGTTATTTCATCAGTGTGTTGGATATATAAAGCGAGAAATGGGATAAAATGTTTAATGCATTGTCAAAATATAAAGACATATAAAACCAATATTGTACATAAAAGATTGAGCATCAACAAAACAAAATCAAATAAAAGATAAAATGAAATACAAATTGCATTTACTTCTGTAGTAGTGTCCATGAATCCCTGTGTATCCATTTACACTACTGGATGGAAAATTTACGGACAGTGTCATTTTTTACTGATAATTGTTAATAATCACTGTTATTGTGCTGTGAATGCTGATAATTACTGATATTTTTACTGCCAAGTTTATTAATACAAGAAAATCGTGTATTGTATCACATTTGTGGTACATTTGATACATTACACAATTTTCATGAATGAATGAATTACCGTTATCTCAGACGGCATAATGAATCAGTGAGAGGATTTGTCTGTTTCGTAACATACGTTATTGAAATTGCATACTATTCCATTTGAGAAACAGTAATATTTGAATCAATTGACTGATCATGAATGTCGTGATCGCTGTCTGTGTACGTGACCATTTTCTCGGCATCACAACCCTCCTCCTCCTTCTGAAGAGTGTGGTACACCTGAAGTGGATTTTCTAAGGTGACTTTTACATCTTGCAATTTTTCCACTCTATCATCAAACAAATCAATTGATTCGGCTTTTTCATTTTGAATTCCTTTCATTTTACTCATTTGGACAGGAATTTCGTATGTTGAATAGTGTTTACAATTAGTATCCAGAACTGTTTCTGACTTCTTGTAGCTTTCAGGATATTTCGCAACTGTCGTTACACAACTGAAGACGTCCAGATTCCTAGAATTGTCCTTATAATCCCTGTTCAAGGTGTGATAAACCTGAGCTTTCTCACCATTCACTGATTCTTTAGATCCCCTTTCCGCATTCTTTGGTGATAGTTGTGATGATATACTTCCGTTCTCATGCACACTTGAACTACTTTTTGGACTTTCACTATAACGCTGCTCAAGATGATCATCAGATAATGCATTGCTGACACTGTGTACAACAGCTGTAGCTTTAGAATGACCCCGCGGGATTAATTTGCTTTTTATATTTTATATATATATATATATATATATATATATATATATATATATATATATATATATATATATATGCATTACACAAGGTAATGAACATGCATACTGTATATTTATAATGCAAATCGATGAACATAAAATGCTAACAGTACGTATAAAAAGTAACAATAGGCTTTATCGGTCACCTGAGCACTAGTTAAATGTATCACTATTCCCAAAGGTTGTGTACTCTAGAAAAACTCCATGTTCTAAATATCTAAGCTAAATTTTAAAATTCATCAATAGTATAAAACAAGATGTGTTTTTAAAACTGCAATGCCCTCAAACGAGCACACACTGATGAATTACTTTGCATAATATTATATATATATATATATATATATATATATATATATATATATATATATATATTAACAATAAAAGATATGACTAATTCGGACCCATCCTAGAGTCAAGACACTGGGATTGCGAAATTCATCATTTTTCGTACATCTTTTTCTGTTGATACGGTATCAGCAAACTTAAAGAAGTCCTTCAAATCTTTATGATAATTTTGACACCACCCTGAAACCAAATTCTTACCCCCTAGGATCATGAAATTTGAAATTTTGGCAAATGATTACTTACTCCTTCTACATGTAAATATCAATTTAGTTAGTGAATTTAGTATCAATAGCATCAAAGCAGATATCATTTATATGTTTTGCACATATACACTATATATACAAAGTTTAGCTCCATCCTGGGGGCAGAACCTCTACCCTGGAGATCCTGAAAGTTACAATTTTGGTAGAGATTTCCTGTTTTACATCATTATGCATTTAATTTTACTTAAAGATGTGCAAATGTAGAGAAGAGTTTATAAACTTGGTCAATTTTTGGACGTTTTTGCCCTGCCCCTAAGGCTCTAGGGGCGCAGGAGTCCTGAAATTTACAATTTATGTCTCCCTTGTCCAAAAGATGTCCCATACCAAATTTGAAAAGAATTGGAATTGCAGTTATCAAGGAGAAGTTAAAAATATTAAATTGTTAACGTATGACGACGGACGCAGAGTCACCTGAGTGACTCAGGTGACCTATAAAAATTAAAGCAATTTTTTCTTCAAAATACATATTTATTTCATCATCTTTTTTTGACTTATTTACTTATCATTTTGGAAAATGATGTTAAATATTTTTGTGGAAAATGAGTTTCGAATGGAATAGAATCAGAGAATGAATAGTAACTAACCGGGATGTGGGAGATGTCGTGATACACAGGCTCTCCCTCTTTAGAGTGAATCGATGATTTCCGTTTCGTCTCATTTAATAGGAGAATATTCTGAATGGAAAAGGATCCATCCCCCACATTTCTGGAAAAAAACAACAACAAATACATAAATACAACTTATATTTCGTTCATAATATCTAGCATCCTGAGAGAGAGAGAGAGAGAGAGAGAGAGAGAGAGAGAGAGAGAATAATTACTCTCTCTCTCTCTCTCTCTCTCTCTCTCTCTCTCTCTCTCTCTCTCTCTCAAGAATATATACATATACTTTTGGCAGCTTCTTTTTAACATTTTGTTTCTTTGCAGAATGTTTGTACAATACTATATACATATAGAGAGAAAATCTTATCAATAAATCCAAAATCAATCCCACAACAAATTCACACATTTTACCGTTTGTTACAACATACAACCCAAGGAACTCTAATGTTACACCTATCGTTCGGCAACTCAACTACCTACTAAAAACAGATGAAAAAATGGGGAAAATTATGAAGAAATATACTTTTATCAACAGCAAGAGACAACCGAAAAATCTTAGGAGACTGTTATGTAAATCTAATTTTCAGGAAAAGTCCAACAAACAAAAATTTCACCGTTACCAAATGTGACGATCGGCGATGCGGAACGTGCCCATACTTAAGGGAAGGAAGTTCGTTCAAATTTAACAACAAGGAATTTACGGTAAATTCAGATATGTCATGCTCCACCAAAAATTTAATTTATGTTATAACATGTGCTGGCTGTGGAAAACATTATATCGGTGAAACTGGAACTACTCTGCGAACTCGTATACGAGTTCATAAACAACACATTTCAGCACCCGAATACAGAAAAATTAAAGTTGGCGAACATATTGATGTGTGTGGCCACGGACAATTCAGTGTATTTCCGTTTTATAAACTGTATACAGAAAATACTATTTCCCGACGAGAAAAGAAAGACACTTTATTAACCGGCTCTCAATAGCTTACTGTAAAATATGTTTAATGTTATTATCTATGACGTCATAATATGCTTAACGTAAATACCTTTTTCCTTCATTCGTTTATGACGTCGTTATGTACGTGAAATGTTAAGACGCCTTTATGACGTCAGACCATTTCAAAACTATTTTAAAATGTAACGCCTGAGGATTATAAAATGAAAGCGCTTGCGTTAAATTTTTAACTTTGTGTACTGTTTATTCTATTTCTTTTAATATATATATATATATATATATATATATATATATATATATATATAAAAGCACAAAAACCCAATAACACCCTACTTTCTTAAAGTGTCGGATCTGAGAAGATACAAGGCCAGTAACGAAATTTATAAAAGCACTGAAAAGGCCATGACACTGTTGGTTAATTAAAACTCGAATTTTCGACGCAACCCGCGTCTTTATCAAGAGACATATATTACATAAACAAATAACACGCAAAAACGACAAGTATCGATAAACTACATTGGTAACAAGAGTGATACACTGTTGTACTGAGTGATAAAAATGGTATATATATATATACTGTATGCATGTTTAAAAAAAGATTAAATATAAAAAAATATCTAAAATCCTAGCATCCTGAGAGAGAGAGAGAGAGAGAGAGAGAGAGAGAGAGAGAGATTATTCAAAAATTAGCTTCCACCATATAACCATAAAACGGGTATTCCCTGGGGTTTATTTTTTGCAGGTAGGTAATATCCACAAAAAAATACAATCGTAAAATATATATACATGTATATAGGTACATGTCTATTAGATATAATGTAACTGTAGAAATTGAAAACGCAGAATATGGAAGGCGAAGTTGACGAACAGTAATCAATGTCATAACTCCTATAAGCAATACCAAATACGAACCGCTGAGTATACCAGAGCTGGGATCAGGTGAGTACGATGAGTAAGCAATACCTGTTGACCAGTGACATCCGCCGTGGGCCCTATATCTTGATCAGGTGTACTACGTTATCCGTAGTCAAACTCAGTGTGCGAAGAACGGTCTAACAATCGACATCAAACCCGTCAGACAGCATTTGACCCATTGATAGGTTGTATTGGCAAACTAGATCGTTATAACGACCATATAATTTGCGAAATACTGATTTTAGAGACTGTTGGAACCCCTGCACTATCAACGTGTTTGTCAGTAGCCTGCTTCGATTTAAAAACTGACCATACGCAGAACAAGCTCTCGCGTATCGAATCAATTCAGAGATGTAAACACCATATGCAGGTGATAAAGGAATATTGCTACATAAATATGGGAAATTGACGATGGAGAAGTTGAAATCATCCCGTTTGTCATAAAGTTGAGTTGTTAGTTTGCCGTTAATATCGACTTTCAATAAGATGTCTAAGTATGAAGCAGAAGTGGACGACTCTGTGGTGTCTTTTACTTCGAGTTCACTGGGATATATTGAATATGCTACTATTTACGGATCAAATAGAATATTCTTCTAGCTGCAGAAAATACCCGTCATACAGTAATTTGTTAATAAAGTTTTTAAAAAAAAAAAGAAGAATATAATACATGTATATAGTTCACTTCGTGGCGTGTACATGGACGTGGAGTACTATGTAAATAACTCAGACCTGTAATTTCGTCTGCATTTGTTGACAAGGAGGCATACAAAGGATGTGGATAAAATTCCAATCAACAATCCGCCACCCCCACTACCAATGACAAGGAGTGTACACTGTTTTTGTCTTGATGGTTCTGCGTTATCTATACTTGATACTACTATATAAAAGAGAATTAAAAATCAATACTATCAAAATCCTAGCAGGTAATTTTGTATATCAGAGAGAACTACACTTGTAGCTAAATACAAATGTCTCCTCAGTGTCAGCGCCCTGTTACAAGCAGTATACACTGTGTCATCTTTGAGGAAATCCGGTACTTATATTTAGTTTCCTATAAAGAATAACGTGTAATATTTACATTAACAAGAAAGGTCAAATTGAGAACAAAGGTATACAGAAATTGTCAGATATTGACAAGATACAGTCAGAAAATTATCTTTATCTCTTCCGTTAATTGTATCAATAACTTTTTGCTAATTAAAACTGTTACTAGAATAATAGAGATATGTTATTTTTCTATTACTCAATACAGTTATTTAAAGCAATGGCATGATACTTGAAATGAACTTATCAATTTCTAGGAATTCTGACAATATTGAATGCATTATGTATCTGCAAAAGAACAACAATATAACCGATTACATTAGCAATGGAATAAATTCGTCATTCTTACGATTATCAAATCATTCGAGAACGGCCAAAAACTCATATCATGGAAATGCCAGAAATCGGAGGCATTGGATGTTACATATCAATCACAAAGGATAATCTTACATTTCCTCTCCTGTGGTTTCCTGCTTTGTTGCATGCAGATCTAAGGATTTGGTGACTGGATATAATTCACTATTTAAGTTTATTTCATAGTCATACGTTTTTATATATGCTGGGAAGTTTTATATCAAAATGTTGATAGTTCATTTTTAAAATTAGAATACCATATCATATATTTAGTTATAACGACCTGTAATCAATGTCATAACTCCTATAAGCAATGCAAAATAGGGAGTTGGGCAAATACGGATCCCTGGATATACCGTAGTTAAAACCAGTGTGTCAAGAACGGTATAACAATCGGTATCAAGCAGATCAGACAGCATTTGACCCAATGATAGGTTGTATTGGTTAATTTGGTAGCTACGGTGCCAATTTACATGTTTTGGTAAGTAGCTATATAGAAAATTGAGGTTACAATCCTATTTTCATGGCTAAGTTCCCAAGAGCAAAACATATAAACCACTCAAGTGTTCTTTAAATTACACTATGCATTTCCAATCTCAGACCACTTCAGAAAAAATGTTTAAATATCCGTACCATTTTCCGGAATACTTTTCTTCATTTCTTCGGTAGAGCAGTTGTCTAGTTTACATTGCTTCATGTTGCAGTGAGATGTAGGAATTTCATAAACACCTTGTCCAATATTGCCCATCTTGGGTTTTGGAAATTCGGACATAATGATCATTTCAGTCTCTATAAACATGAAAGGTTAATAGTTTTCAAGAAGGTTTCTGATCTTTAAGTAGGAATTGTACACCTGAGAGAGATATGGTAAAAAAGTGGAGGATATTTGGAACAATATTTTGAAATTGAAAATTTTTCAAATTTCCTTTATTTAGTTACAAATGCTGTTTTATCAGAAAGCAAACTTTAAAACTTTAAAAAACGTGGAATTCGAACCCGTGATCTACAGTTCAGCAGTTGACGCGCTAACCTATTCAACTACTTAGCTATGCAATGATATTTGAAATGATTAGACAAATATTAATAATATTTATATTTTTATCTATGTTTTAAAAGGAAATCGGTCATTATGACATGTATAATACTTCCTTAAAGAAAACATTTACAACAAAGTGTTATCTATTTATGAAGTATTTTTAAGAGTTCACCATTAATTTTCTTCCTATTGGTACTTGGACAGTTGACAGGAAGGCAATCTGAAATTATAAATGACCACTGACATAAAATCATTTCAGTATTTTATTTTCGCTATTGCAATGTATCCGTTAGTTGAGCAATACGTATTTCTGCAGTTATCAATCTAATCTATCAAAACAAAAGAATAAAAGCCTTACCTTGGAAATAGATTGATTTTGGTTGTTTGCAGGAATGTTGTAACATCTCAATGGTTTCTGTGCATTGTGTTATATCGATGGACATCGTCATCGTTGTTCTACACAATGGCCGCTGGGGTTTTTCGGGGATAATATACTTTCTGATTTCCTCCAATTGCATGTTGTCATATTTGCATGAAGAATTGCTCACAAATAAGAATATACCTGTATGTATGTATATTGAAATACATATCAATGCAATGATATGCTCTTGTTCCTGTTGTTGTCATGCAATGCATTCGCAGTATTTGGTAATCTCTTCATTATAAGTATGACATACCTGCATACATAGCGTTTGTTGTGTTATTGCTGATGTCAAAACAAGTATCCTCTAACGTCATGGGACTCTTGGTATCGGTGTGAATAAACGAGAAACAACTGAAATATCGCAGTTCTATTGCTATTATGGCTATTGTGTACATTACAAAGCAAAAAACAATGTTCTTTACAAAAAAGGAATATGCTCTTGTGAGATTATTATAAATCACAAAAAATGAATTTTTTGATGTATGATTTTTATATCATTATGATTTGTTAAGGTATTCAAAAAGCATAATGCGGTGTCTTTGATATATGACGTCGTACCTTACATTCTTCTGTGTTTGAGCAGGAAGCGGCAGACAAACAATGAAGACGATCAGTAACAATACACCTGTTGAATTAGTTAGTAATTTGATGATAGTTTACACTTCTGTTAAAGATAGAAAGGTCCTGTGATGTGTTTTAGAATAAGATAACTGATCAACTATGTGCAAGGCCTTGCTAAGAAAATTGACATTTATTATATAAGGAACATTCATGGCGCTATCCCATGTTAATTTGATGAAGACAGTGTTCATTTATCCACCCTTGTAGAAATATTAGTGATTAGTAACGGCATTGTTTTTCTTATATTTTTCAATTTACTAGGAGAATATGTAATATATATTGCTTGTATATATGACACGCGTTCAAATGAAACAAGAGGTTATGCGTAATGATGTGAATATCTATACTTACGGTACACAGAGGATATCTTCTCCATGGATAGCATTGATAAAAATACACTCAATGGTTTATCAACGGAGTAGTAGATGATAATCATGTCAATATATTTAGATACTGGCAAAAATAATTCATTGAAGTGGCTTTTATTTGATGTCGTATTTGAATTTCCTGGTAATAACTTTCATCATAGTAACTGCAACTTGCCTTTTGTAATGGAAGATACTTTCTTTGTTTAGGGTGATTCCCTGATTTGTGAGAGAGAAAACCCGCATTTCTATGTAGTAAAGTTATTTTCCAAAAACGCCATGTAGTGAATTGATACCAGTATTCCAATGTTATTGGCTATTAGCTATGCATAGTTTTCACTTCCAAAATGTAAACATAATGATTAAACGTTTGTTTTGGATATCCTCGAATCGATGAGAACTAATTAATATGCTATGACTTTCGCAGTTTCAATCCAATGAACGGTTATTAATTGCCAAAATTACTTTATATAAAAAGAGCACTACATTACAATTTAAGAAAATTATCAAAGAATATGTATACTAAATCCATGCTTTGTAAATGGTATGCTGATTTTTCACTGGTTGGGTCGTAATGAATTTTAGTAGACTATTATATGCAATATGATCGATTGATTGTTTAGCGTCCCACTTGATAATTTTCACTCATATAGAGACGTCATCATTGCCGTTGAAGGATTGCAAAATTTCGGCCTATGCTCGGCGCCTACGGCATTTGAGCACGGATGGATCTTTATCGTGCCACACCTGCTGTGACACGGGGCCTCGGTTTTGCGGTCTCATCAAAAGGACTGCCCCCATTTAGTCGCCTCTTACGACGAGCAAGGGGTACTGAGAACCTTATCTAACCCGGATCCCTATGGCATATATGCAATATTGAGAGAGAGAGAGAGAGAGAGAGAGAGAGAGAGAGAGAGAGAGAGAGAGAGTTCAAATAACATCGCTAATTCTGCTAGTAAATATATTAGATAGAAGTTCTGAATCTTTAGATATTATGTGCTACTCAACGACAAGTATTACATGTGTACACTATCAAACACAACAGTTAAACTGCACTCATTGGTTCTCCTATACATTAAGTATGCAGTTCCCCTGGAAAGAAAATGGAGTTGTAAATAGACATCCTATTGTATATGTGCATTAATAAAATAATAATGATCACGTTGACTTCAATTGCTTTGTTTTGGTCTGAAGAATTACAGGAAGTATGCGTATTTTGATCAAGAGAGAACCACGTTTTGCATGTACATGTACCGATGTTTAATTGAGATTGCATAAACCGTGGAACACATATTGTGTTCCTAAATATAAAAGATTAAAATCAAAGAAAAGAAATAGAACATTTTGATTGCCATTCATCCTCTGCCAATATGATTTCGTGAAAAGAGCGCACCGGAAATTATTCAATAATGAACACGAAGGCATTTTTCGCGTTTTCAGAAACATAATGTTCATTTCGTATGTACAATAGAACTATTATTTCTATCTTTCGTAATCGTATAATGATCCTGGTTATAAAAGATGACATGATGAAAGATAACGAACAGTGATCAATCTCATAACTTCTATAAGCAATACAAAATAGAGAGTTGGGCAAACACGCACCCCTGGATATATCAGAGGTGGGATGAGGTGCCTAGGAGGAGTAAGCGTCCCCTGACTTTGGAAGTTGCATACTAAGAATGACGTAAATTTAAAAGGCAATTTCCATTGTTCTACTTATGGAATTCATAATCTTGGTTTAGAGTATCAATATACGATGGTTTGTAAGAAATAAACTTTGGAATGTCTATCCATTACTGAGTAGCATCTAGGTCAGTGATCATGGAACTCGGTTTTATACCCCTATCCTGAAGGTAGTGACCTCTTGAGGTTGAAGTTCAGAAGTCATATTGTTAAACACTACGTCATTTTCAAAGCTTTGATACAAAGAAAATGTGTGATGTTTATTTCGAGTTCACTAGGATATATCGGATATGCAGTATAGTAGAATCAATATATCCCAGTGAAATTAACGTAAAAGGCATCGCAGAGTCTTCCACTTGTGTTTTATATTAGGATGTAGTTTTTCTGCTTTTTTGTTTATGTAATGTTCACTATAATAAAACAAATATATGTATTGTATGTAGTTGAGTGTAACATTGCAGTTTTCACCCTTCGAGAAACCATTGTCATCCTCCGCTAGCTACCCGCTGGTTGTCAATGGTTTTCTTAGGGTGACAATTTTCATTGTTACCCTTACTACATGCAATATTTATGTATTACCACGTTTATGTTTCTCAACTTATTCGATATGCGAAAGCATGTTCTGCATGAAAGGCGAAGATAACGAAGAGTGCATGCATATAATCAATTTCTAAATCAAGACGGCTACTAGCAAATTAATTGATGTTACAAGAGTTTCAAAAAGTCTCGTTTAAAGTATTTTGCAAACTCCATGCTTGTTAGAATGATCTAATTTACAAATACAACCTGTCATGTGGTCCACTATGGTCTGACGTGTTTCATAATCATTGTAAGGTCGTTTTTATATACTGGTTGTTACTACGGATTACTCTGTTTACCTGGAGATATTAAACTCACGGCGGATGTGACCAGTCATCGGGGATGCTTACACCTCCTAGGTACCTGATTCCACCTTTAATACGTCCAGGGATCCGTGTTTTTCCTACTCTTGATTTTAAAATTTGCTTAAAACGAAAAGGAAACTAAAAACAGTGAATTGAAAAATGATATATGGAGGTATTTTATTTACTCAAACAATATAACTAATGGATTTGTACATGTACCTTTAAATGTACTTCCTCAAAAAGAAAATTAAGAAACAAAAAAAAATATCACGAACAGAAATGAATTTATGCATGCGAACTTACACTTCTGTTCAGTCACAGCAAATACAGTGTGCTCCGTACTCTTTCTTTTTTATAAAAAAAATTATGTTGATACAATAATAACATTTGTCTGAGGAGACGACAGAGAGTTGTAGTACAGTTTAGCTTTCGCAATTGTTGACTTGATTTTCGATTTGGGTTCGGTATGTTAGATTGTAAATTTTCGCGCATACGCAAACGGATATGACGGTCTGGATGATACCGATCTTTGGGTAAGCTTTTTTATTCGGACCTTAAAGCGGCGCTTAACGACATTCTAGTAAAAAATAAACATCACTGATTGGCAAGTTGAAAAGGTAATAGAATCTACTTGCAAGATAACTAAAGATAGCATGGCATAAATTTTCTTTTAAAAAACAAATAAAATGTTCAGAGCATCTTTCCTTCAGGATATCAATATTCTAGAATATTCTCATGTTTAATAGAATTATTACCCGCACCTTCTGCAGAGGAGTTCGAAATCCTTTTCTTCAGTTCATCCATAGAGCAGTTGTCTAGTTTACATTGTTTCATGTTGCAATAAGACGTTGGAATTTCGTAGACACCTTGTCCAATATTGCCCATCTTTGGTTTGGGAAACCCAACCATAATTATCATATCAGTCTCTATAAACATGAAAAGTTTATTGCTTAAAGGCTTCTGATTTTTAAAGAAAACATTTACAGGAAAGTATTATCTATCTATGAAGTTGTTTTAAGAGTTCACCATTAATTTTCTTCCTATTGGTACTTGGACAGTTGACAGGAAGGCAATCTGAAATTATAAATGACCACTGACATAAAATCATTTCAGTATTTTATTTTCGCTATTGCAATGTATCCGTTAGTTGAGCAATACGTATTTCTGAAGTTATCAGTTCAATCTATCAAAACAAAAGAATGAAAGCCATACCTTGAAAATAAATTGATTTTGGTTGTTTGCAGGAATGTTGTAACATCGCAATGGTTTCTGTGCATTGTGTTATATCGATGGACATTGTCATCGTTGTTCTACACAATGGCCGGTGGGAGTCATCGTAGATTATGTACTTTCTGATTTTTTCCAATTGCATGTTGTGATATTTGCATGAAGAATTGCTCACAAATAAGAATAGTTCCTGTTTTTGTCATGTAATGCATTATCAGTAATTGTTAATCTCTTTATCATAAGTATGACATACCTGTGTACATAGTGTTTACTCTCCTATTGCTGATTTGAAAACAAGTATCCTCTAACGTCATGGGACTATTGTTATCGGTGTGAATAAACGAGAAACAACTCTAATATAGAAGGTTTCATCTTTTTTTAATATAAAACTTTAAATGATAATGTCACTGAAAATACATAATTTAATGAAAGAAGTTTTGTTTGGTGTATTTGAGATAGTACGTACCTAACATTCTTCTGCATGTGAACACGACACGGCAGACAAACAATAAAGGCGATCACCAATGCTACATCTGTTGATTAATACAGCAGTGTCATGACAGTTGGTATTTTGTCACTTTTGAAAAACTCGCCATGGATAATTTGCATTTAGAAATGAGGCTTGAATTGTTTCTATAGGCGAATGCGTACAATCTTAAGGTGATTACAAGGACATCAAGCGAACGAGAATTTCTTGACAAAATCAAATGTATATTTCTAGGTTCCATACATTTACCTTTTCTTGATTCAAAATATCACTTGAGTTGGATACATTTATTCAGATTACATCACTTCAGGGATATTCATCCAATACTAGTATTAAAGCCAGTCAAGAATAAAGTACTCAGAGTAATGTGTGGGGATATATGTATACCAATACTTACATGTACAACACAGGGAGACCATGGAGACCCTTTATATGCTTTTCTTCTTTGTGTGGAAAAGTCAGAAGTTTATCATTCGAGATTCAATATAATGGACATTCTGAGGGAAAGCTTCCTGGTGGTAATATCTATAATTTTGCACTTCGTTGTTTACGCAATAATTTATTTATACATTGCGAGTCCTTTAGTTCCGAATTTTTAATGTCATCGGAAAGAGACAGGGAATTGTTTTTCGATGAAATAGCAAATTGTACTATTATCAACATCAGTTCTATCAGTTAAAATATCTTTCTTTAAAATAGTTCAACGACTGGTTTAATACATTGGATGTTTACTTCAATTATTCAATCAGTAGTATTCAGATATCCAACGGTGCGTGTTTAAAACGTAATAAAAATACATGTACAAAAATTATTCTTAAAATATCAAACAATAATATCCCCGAAATTTGGACGCTTTCTGAATAGCTGCCATCAGAATTTTAATAAACGGAATTTCAACTTAAGCATCTGCTTTTTTGAATTTTGATAAAACTAGTTAGCGCACACATCAGAGCCTTAAACAGAATCAAAACCGCATCATGAATTGAATAAATTGACAGTCCATTTAAATGTAGACCCCATTTTTCTGGCAAATCCTGATTTGTATAATCTTTCGCGCTCAATATCAGGAATAGCTTCTGCAAAATGCCAATATTCCTTGTTAAATGTTTTAATATCAAAAGAAATTCTGTCCTACTGAGACTTCATAAGAATCCTGTCTGTTTGTTTTATCAGATCATCATCAGATATGTCGCTATAGATATCCAACTGTCAATATTCTGTTTTCCCCTTTCTACTTCCAAGTCCTAATATCATTCATTACACTATAAGTGTCTTACTCTGTACGTTGGACTCCTCTAAATTTGCCGTGGATTAAAATATATCTTCGTCTGAATCCATGTCTGATGATATATGCAATAGCACATTTTCGAGTTACTGCGTATTTTATATAACGTGATCACGTGATTTCAAAATTTGGTTAGCCTTCGATACGTCCGGTAAAATAGCATCTGTTGGGAAGATACAAAAAGCAAGATACTACTGCTCAGTGGCGGCTTGTAGTGAGTACCAATGGAAGATGGGAAGTACGGTTATACGAAAACATTACATTCTACGTACCCTTTCTGGCACAGATAAAAGATCCGAAAAGCGTGATTAAAGTTGATTAAACAAAAATATTACAACCCTTCGAAACATCATAGACTTATTGACTATACTTTAAACACTTCCTAGATTGAAAGCCTACAAAGGAAAATCCCTACCTGACTGTTTGCCTACAACAACTATAAACAGCCTTTGAAGTTGAAAAGTACGAGTTATTTCGACAAGCGGGACGTCGAGCCATCCATCTCACAGTAGCATGAACTGGTTTGTAATTTGTATTTTACAAATTAATACAATGAATGTTCACTATTCATTCTCATACATGTATACTAGCGGGGAAAAAGAAACTGTGCATTATAAAATTTAGTATAATTTTTCTACATTTATTGTTTATATCTATAAAATCTAAACAATCGATAAAGGTGATGTTTTTTAACAATATCGGATAGTACCCGACTCAGATGCACGACCTTTTTCATGGTTAGTGAACATATGTTGTTTATTGAAGTGTTCGTACACACGAGTTTTACTGGCCAATACTGTTTGGAGTAAGAAGTGTAAAAGGTTTGTTTGGACACTACACTAAGGAAATCACTTTAGTTTTGACAAAATTCACCCTTCTGTCATGTCACGACTCGGCGAAAACCAACGTAATCGTGCTGTTGGGATGCTTCAAGCTGGAATGGCACAAATATCGTAGCAAGACACTTTGAAGTTCATCTGAACACCATCCAGACATTATGGAGACTTTTCCAACAATCTGGTAACACTCAGGATCGACCATGTTCCTGGCGTCCTCGTGTGACGTCACGTCCACATGTCAACAACATTAGACTTAGCGTACGCTATCGAGACGAAATTATTCAGCGCCATGTGATACCCTTCATACAGACACAGCAAAATCACATCACTCTGCAGCAAGACAACGCAAGGCCACATGTTGCACGTGTAGTCAAGGGCTGTTTTGTTCAACAGAATGTCAATGTCTTGCCTTGGCCAGCTGTTTTTCCCGATTTATCGCCGATCAAACACGTCTGAGATGAAATGGAACGCCAGTTACCAAATCAGCCAGTGATATTGGGTGATTTAGGCCAGGCTTTAACCAACATCTGGAACAAAATCCTTCACGCATTTCTGAACACTTTAGTTGCATCAATGAGGCGCCGTTGTCAAGCATGCATGAATGCAAATGGTGGTCACATGCGTTATTAACTTTGTTAATTCAAGTTCGAATACCAGTGTCTTTCGAGTGTGCTGAAATTAACGTTATTCGATGTTAACATTAATGGATTATGAAATGTTGTAACGAATACATTTGTTAACAGCATTACAAAAAATAAAAAAAAATCATTGTTAATTTTTATTATTTTTCAAATATTAAATAATACAGTTTCTTTTATCCGCTAGTAATATACATTCTGAAAATGTTTAAAGTTTGTTAAACAAATTATAAACAATTACATTGGACATAGTGGAGCACTACGAAAAACTGAATAGTTTAGTGTTGGTGTTGCTAGAGGGGGGGGGTCTCAATTTTATATGCGAGGAAATAGACTCATTTGATACTATATTTGGGTAGCAACCTAATGGAGTGTGATATAACTGCTTTCATTTAAAGCTCTATTTAACCTATATGCTTCAGTTTGGTATAAAAATGTTTTCGAAATCAGACCCCACCCCCCTTTTTTTAAAGTGAAGTAGAGACAAATGCGGTGCCGAGGTGCCGCCCATTTGGTTGCACATTAAAACCCTTGTATTATGTTTCAAAATATTCAGTGCAACTACAAAATTTATTTTCATTATTCTTTTTCCAGATATCGGAAACTTTGTTTTAGTGATAATAATGATTCCACATATTAAAGTACTACTAGCAGCAGCATGGATATAGAACTCCAGACACCTCCTGTTGTCAGTGAAGAGATAGTTACAACCAAGTTGGATAGTGCAGGTTCTTTCAAAATTATGCTCATTGTGTTATTGTTTAAATCTTTGCTCAGTTTATTAAATAAGTGTAAATTACATGTATTTAATAACAACCTCAATATTAAATGTTTTTACATACTGTAGACGTACTTTTTTCCGCGTGGTATTAATTTACGCTATGAACGCGGTAACAAATTTTCCGCGGAAATTTGTCACAGCATACTTAAAGTGCATTTAGGAATGAAATTGCATTAAATGAATGAAAATATTCTAAATATACTACCATATTATACGTATGCGTATACGGTACACATGTTATCCACTATGTAGATACCCTTGATAGGTGCAAACAGAGGTGCATTAAGAACTCACAAAATTCATTCTCTGAAAATTATATTTTGTTTACATTTAATTGCATCAAACTTGAGCTTCCCCCAATTCAAGCTAACGGCACGTGCCAGACGACAGATACCCTGAAGCGGATCAGTGTAAATGATCCAATTATATAGACCCTAAGACCCGTGTTTTACTGCAGTTTTCAGATCCCTTTATGATTCGAATTATAATTGCTTAAATTGATCAACACATGATTTAAATGGCATGTGAACCAAGACATTGACTACCAATGAAGATTAAAATGTTTATTTGTTTAAAAATTACGACATGCATATTAAAAAGAAACAGGTCACCACATTCAGTTAAATAAATATACGTTCTGTAAAATCACATGTACACGTTGTAGCATAAGACCAGGCAATCTGATTTTTAAAAAATCACTTTTTTATTCGTGAAAGAATTCCTGTTTTTTCCCCAGCCTTGAAGAAGAGATTCTGATCGAACAGATTGGTATGCCTTGACCAGCCAGCCCGCGTGAATGGGTTTCAGTGTTGACAATCTTAGATCTATGTTTAGGGACTGCAATGTTTTCCCCCGTTGAAGTTCTGTTTGAATTTGATCCGTGTACCATTCGGAAAACTGATTTTTGATACATTTTTTGAATTCATCATTTCCAGCGAGATCTAAGGGTTGTACTTCTGATGTGCAACTGGCAGGAACGTACCGCATACGTACGTTGTTCCGGGTCATTTGATCTTTGAACTCGTTTACTTGGTGTGCTTTGAACACATCAAATATGCACAAGGCAGACATATTCGAACGAGACAATGGTAATTTTTCTCTTACATTTTCGATGTAGGGTACTATGATTTTTTCAACATAATCACACATGCTTTCGGAGTTGGACCAGTGATTTGAAGTATGAGTTATATCCCAATCATCAGGGAACGGAAATTTCGGGTGAACTTGGTTCGTTCCGCCTGCGTAGATAACTTGAGGGGGGGGGGGGAGAAAGAAGCCCGAAATGGTACATCCAAGGAGCACAGTTATCTGTCTTTTATCCTCAAGGCCAATAATTGGGACCTGTTTGGATCCTTTTTCCTCTAATGTGTAATCACCCACAGGCATAATATACACATTCGTTTGATCAAAATTGATAAAAAGATCATCAGGAATGTTGTTTTCTGTGACGATTTCTTAGATTTTTGACAAAGATAGTTCTTTTTGTTCCGGAAAATTTTCGGGTAGTTTTCGTGCGGCTTTCGTACCTTTTCGCTGGACAAAATTTAAGAGTCGGAGAAGTGACTGAGCCCAGTAATTATTCAATTCAATACAACCACCGTATTCGAACAAAAGTTGACGATCTTTGGCCATAATGATACCACGAGCAACAGCAATAATAATTGATCTATTGACAATACCTCCTGAAAGTCGAAGATTTTTTTATCTAGTTAATAATATCCTCCTCAAACGTGCTCAACAAAGTTGGTCTACCGCATTTGTCACAAGGAAGTCCGTCCGGGAATTCTTCTGATTCTGTTTTAACTTTTTTCAGAATGTAAGATTTTTTCATTGTTCCGATTCCACTCTCATTAACTGGTTTTCCCAACACTTTACTAAAATGTATAGAAGCTTTCATTACCCCATTTTCCACTGCATATTTTGCCATTTTATATCTCTGCTCCGATGAATAATGGTTGTAATCGCCTCGTTTTCTCTTAAGGGATTTACATACTGCCTGCACAACCGCCGCATTTGCTGCCGAAATTACCGAAGATTTTTCAGGTGTACTGCATGGATTAGGTAAATATTGCTCAGGTGGTGTTTCACAAGACCATTTTAGCCAGCGCCGTAATATCTTGACGGTCAAGTTCACGGTCACGGCCAACCAGTACAATAATCGATAATTACAGCTCACTTTGAACAGTTCTTATGAAAATTGGATGAATTCTTGGTTGTGAAAGCATTAAGAAATGAATTCAATAAAAAATCTACTACAACAATTTAATCATACAAAGAATCCGCGTAATTTTTTACCCACGGATTAAACTGATGTGATTCCACGTAATTATAAACCCGTGGAAAAAAGTACGTTTACAGTATCTACATGATGGGTGATTAATATTTAAGACATGAACATATGGTGAATATTATTTAATTTAAAATTACACTATAGTGCTAGTACTGTATTATAATATAACACTAAAATGATATGCATGTGGTTTTTAGGGATACAATATCCACCTAATCGAAAATATACTGGTTTCTCGTCACCACGAATCATCAAGGAAACAGCTGAATTGGAGGTACAGGCAGATATAAGAATGGAAGAAATGACAGAGCTTTTGGACTTGAAGTCCAAATCCTAGAACCCTGATGTTGTTTGTCCGGAGAGTCGCGTGCACATCCAGTGACGGGAGCGTGAAACAGCATACTGGAGAGCCAATAAAAATTTACACGTTCTATTATCGCAACAATAGATTCGAGATCGCTACAAACGATTGGAGAATATTCATGAAGATGTGGGAGCCTTTTTTATAAAGTTTATTATAATTTAATGATAGAATGTTGTCATTTATGTTTTATTGAAGTGTAATGTATTGGAAAATTGAACGTGTTTTAAGATTCAAATGCAAACTAGTACTACTGTAATTTCAAATAAAGTATATTATCTGTCATCTAATTTGTTTTGAATATTTCTTAGATTAATTATATTAACCTTCTTGGAATACTTTAATATCAGTTGTTTAGATATTACCAATTCATGATCAGTTCCTAACATAATTTAAATGACAGTGGTGATGTTCAAATGTTCATGATGATAATAAAACATAGCCACCAATCAGCGTACAAAATTGCTATCTTTAAAATATCAAGACAATTTGCAAAATGATCAACAACAGATACTACAAAAAACGAAAGAAACACTTACCAGCTCTTGGGAAATGAGAAATTACGATATACAAAAAACATGAAAAATCAAATATATGTTGATGATTGGATGACATGATACCACAATGGGAATGATATCTGACATGGTGCGATACTTTTACCATATATTTTTGCTTAGCAGTAATATAATCTATTTCTAATATATGACAAAATCGGCACCAAATTTGAAACAACACAAAAACTTGCGCCACACAGGTACAACCTCCAGACACAATTTGTCCTGACTGGTGCACCAGCACCCATACATTGCCTCGTTATTGGAATGCAGTTTGATTTAATGACAACTGTTCCGAGTATTTATGACATTTGTACACTTTCAATATGGTTTGAAGTGAATTATCTTAATCCATTATTGTTCTTGTAAGACTGTACACAGAATCCTGTATGCAAGTCATAAACTATCACAAGTTTGAATGTCTGGCTGAGAATTGAGACACTTGTTCCATGTGATGAAATGAATGTAATTAATCCCGTTTTCTTCGATGCTAAATCAGTGACGGATCTAAGATTTTCCACTGGGGTGTGTGTGAAAGTAAAGTATTAGTCAAAATACTCAGCCATTTTGGGTGAGAAATATGAGTTTTTACTTGCATGATTTTTGAATTTGTGGCGAAAGGTGGGAGGACTGTTGGAACCCCCCCCCCCCCCCTCTAAATCCCCCACTGGCACATTGCATAAAAAATTCTTCTGGTACTTACTGATTCAATATTACTTGACCAAATCACATTTTACCAGACCGAAATGCTATAGACAAATTAAAACAGTTTTTGTTTAATATAATTTTATTCACGACAATGTTCAAGTGGTATTACCTCTCTAACTTCAGTTCCACTGCAAGCTCGCACAACTTTGAATTAACTTAATTTTTTCTAAAAAAGAAACAAGATACCCCTCCATCCGAAAAAAAAACAACAACTTAAGATCTGTCACTTTCCATAGAAAATCGATTAAAAGAGTTCTTTACATCATTTTGAAACTTGACGTTTTAAAACCAGAAATGCCTAGGGCTAACCAAATCTGAAGGCGAGTGTAAAATTCGGGTAAAAACTCGAAAATGTGCTATTAATTCACAAACTCACTAATCCATGAAAGAAGGAGTGTTCGATTGGACTTTTGTATAATGACACTGTTGGATATTTGAATAAGATAGATGCTATTGTGTTTCCACACTGTTCGATACATTAATAGGGCAGTGCATCTTTGAGGTGCATGGGTTTTTTTTTTTTTTTTGGTTTGTTTTTTTTTTTTTTTTTTTTTACATCAGATGAATGACTTGATAGTGTTGAATAGTTTAAAAACATTCCCTTGTTGGCACGTTAAATCATCGTCGCTATTACGGCAATGCGCCCCATTAATAGGTCTAACACTTTACCTATAGCTTCCGGAGTCTTGATGTGACTGAAACATTCTTAAATTGACTTAAAACAATCAAATGTACTGTTAATTAAATACTTATATCTACAAAACATCAATACACAGGCTGTGAAGAGATGTAGACAATATTATACAAATAAAACGTAAACCTCTTTGAATTTGACTACATACTAGTGAAACAATGGAGTCTTGTTTAAGAATCTCATTTGTTGATTTAGCTGACGTGTCCATAACAAGATTAATGAATGTATCATGAAGACATAAAGCAAATTAACACCTCTTATTCCGTAATAATGGGAAGTAAATCGAACGTGGCTGTTAAAAACAGTGACTCTAACATATAGGGATACTTTAGCGAACAACGTAACTGGTATTCAAAAAAAGGAAGTTAATGTCGTCATAAGGAAGCTTGTGTTATGTGGTACCGGTATATAGATGTTATAGATTACATGACTGTTGGTGGTTATATGTCAGAATATGTAACGGAACTTAACAAATCTGCATTTTGGGAAATGGATTGACCACTTCAGTTTTGATTGTTAAACACCAATAAGCTTCGACATTAGATTAATCATTTTCCATCGACAATAAATAAGCACTTTCCCTCCTGTTCATGACGAAAAAAGCATCTAACTGTGAATTTTTACTATAAAAATCAACCGCTGTATAATACTTTTTTTTTTAACTTTACAGGTTTCACGGGAAGTATAAAAAACTATATTGGGTGTTTGTTCTCGAAAGCAAAATTCTTAAAACAAATGTACTATTCCCACTTCCTAAAAAACCCGTGTCAGAAAGGGAAACATATACAAAAAGTAAAATGTCTTGATGTATTCCACGTGAACAAATACAATATTGGTCAGAAAACGAACTATAGATATAAGACATATTGACCTTTTGATACTAGATACCACAACTAATACAGCATTATTACTTAAAGTGCATAACGATATCCTCAATGGACCTTTTTCATTATGTTGATCAAAATTTCAAAACGTGTCCGATAAGCTGATGTAATTTGAGCAGTGCAGCAAAGCGGATTGTAAGAAGCGTAAACTGCACCAAGTTACATAATATCGTATAACATAATTCGAGATCTTCACTGTATAAATACAAAACTACACTGAACAAGTCTTCATTTTTAAAAAAAAAATGTAATCTTACAGTGAAAAATAGAAATCACTTAATCGGGTTGCTGAGACCGAGGTTATAATATAAAGATGGACACTGAAGTAACTACACGTTTCTTTTGTTTCAAATATTACATCGTTTCATGAATGACAGGAAGAACTGTAAGTGTATGAAAGTAATAATTACTCAAATGTTTCACTGAAATGAAATTTTGCTAGTGAATATTCTATAGAATTGGCATGTTAAATTGTTTACAAATCCGAAACGTACTCAGTGACTCTCTTTCCCTTTTTTCAGAACTGGTGAACTCCAAGGTCAATGCACATCGGAAATTATGAGCAGAAATCATTGACAGGATGACAATGAATGGACATTTTCCGCTAACTTGAGATATTTTTTGCTTCAGATTCACTAGGATTCTTTTAAGCTATATGCAAGGTGAAGATAACGAACAGTAATCAATCTCGAAACTCCTATAAATAATACAAAATAGATAGTTAGGCAAACACGGACCCCTGGACACACCAGAGGTGAGATCAGGTGCCTTGGAGGAGTAAGCATCCCCTGTTGACCGGTCACACCCGCCGTGAGCCCTACATCCCGATCAGGTAAACGGAGTTATCCGTAATCAAATCAGTGTGCCAAGAACGGCTTAACAATCGGTATGAAACACGCCAGACAGCATTTGACCCAATGATAGGTTGTATTGATGAACTAGATCGTTATAACGACCATATAATTTACGAAATGTTGACTTAAATTGAGACTGTTGAAGCCCCTGCACCATCAACTTGTTTGTCAGTAGTTTACATGGATTTAAAAACTGACTATACCCAGAACAAGCTCTTGCATATCGAATCAGCTGATATATATAAACACCATATGCAGGTGATAATGGAATATTGCTACATAAATATGGGAAGTTGACGATGGAGAAGCTGAAATCATCCTGTTTGTCATACAGTTGAGTTTTCAGTTGGCCGTTAATGTTTACTTTCAATAAAATATCTAAGTATGAAGCAGAATTTGACAACTCTGTGCTGTTCTTTATTTCGAGCTCACAGGGATATATCACATTGACATATGAATGAAAGTTATTATTGTACAAAACGTCATAGATATATCTAAATGTCGAATTGAAGACCACAGCGAGATATTTTTTCTTCTCACGTAGAAGATTTTAAAATTTTTTGCTTCATATGAAAATAGAAACAGGTCAGCTAACAAAGGAGCACAATTCGTGACCATTGGAATTCAAACAGACTGTGGAATCTAAGCCAACGCTTCACACGAGGCGTTCAAGTTTTAGTTTTTATATATCAAAGTTTAGCTCATATTACTATCATTATTCAATGCTTACTACGGCAGTTCTGCTTGAATGTTCGTCCGGCATTGCCCCAGAGATGTTGTTTACACTTGCGCGGACACAGGTTTCCATAGTTAACCATTTATGGTTTTTCCTGGGCGGTTTTTAATGTCTGTGATGGGGTTGAAAATTTAAACACTTAATACAAAGCAGAACTTCATATTTTCGTTTCAAATATGTTTCGTAATACTGTACATGTTGGTGTCGTTCATAAAAAATATGGCATTGTATGTATATATGTGCATTTGTATGGCGTTACATAATAAACGCCGGCTGCTCCAACAAGCTCGCCTGGCCTACGTATTCAGAGTGGTGTTTAACAAAGTAAGTTTTTGAATGACTGATCACTAGATATGAATATTTCCGTTTTCCATTTTTGTTGAAGAAGCAACTGTCTATGATGTCAAAAAGTCTAGCCTTTAATTTATCGTGAGGAATGGTCGTGTATAGTGTTGAAAAATCATAGGTTTTAATGTTATTGATTTGGGAAAAATTATGCGATTTCAAGGTTACCAAAAGTTCTTTAGAATTTTTTAGAATCCACATTTGATTAACACCACTTCTAGCATATGCAGTCGCACAGTAACTTTGAAGTTTCCCCTTCACAGCTGTTAATATTTTCGTGAGGAGAAAAGATAGGGGCTTGATAGAGCACTTACTGGATCCAGCAATGTATCTTTGTTTGTAAGGGTTTTATGTAGTTTAGGAATCCAGTATATATAATCAATCACATACATGTATGTGTCACATATTTGTTCTTTTGTTTTTCAATTTATTTACCGTCAGTTACAGCTTCTCTTGCTTTAATCAAATTAGATTTGAAAACACAAGGTAGTGTTTGCAACATATCTTGATAACAGAAGATATGTATTCCTATATATGTAGAACTAATGTTTATGGAAATGGGATACAGTTGGGATGCAATGTGTATCATGTATGATCCTCTTAAATGTACGTTAAATAACTGTATCCCATTTCCATTCTCAACGACCGTGTAGCGTGTGACAGTGTGGCGAGAATTCCATCGTCATCGAAAGCAAGTTTTTTACACTTGCCTAGATGGTCGAGTGCTCTAGTGCACTTGTTACATGCTGCTAGGAGATTTGGTTCCGCAGATCGTGAGTTCAACCCCGGGTAGGGGCGGAAGTGGGTATCCAAATAAAGTGACATTTTCTGTGCTTCATGTTAAATATTTCTTCACTTAGGACAGTTATGTTCATTTAAGAGTTCATTGCTATTTCCGTGCTTTATATAAAATATTTCGAATGCAAAGTGTATCGTGTATGATCCTCTTAAATGTGCGTTAAATAACTGCATCCCATTTCCATTCTCAACGACCGTGTAGCGTGTGACAGTGTGGCGAGAATTCCATCGTCATATATTTTAGACTTGCCTAGATGGTCGAGCGGTTTAGTGTGCTGATTACATGCTGCTAGGATATTTGAGTTCAACCCCGGGTAGGAGCGGAAGTGGATATCCAAATAAATTGAAATTTTTATATATATATCCAAATGTGAAAAATTGCCTCAGTGTCCGGTAATCAATACGTAAAATATTTTAATCTATTTTGACAATGTATCAAGTTCTTTTTTCATATTTAGCCCATCGTCTGGCGTAATCTTCATCAGAATTCACAATAGAGACGAAGTTCTGTCAACAATTGAAAGATTAAGGTTCTCTGTATTTATGACCCTTTAGAATGAGTGATTTGAGGTCCTCGTTTTAAACTATATCAACATCACCAGTAATGACATTTTCAGCTGGACTATAGTTGTGATGTGAACTCATCAATCTTATCACATACATGGTGTGTTTGATACCAATTGTTAGGCCATTCTTGACACACTGATTCTGACAATGGATTACTCTGTTTACCTGATCAAGATATAGGTCTCACGGTGGATTTGACCGGTCGACAGGGGATGCGTACTTCTCCTAAGCACTGATTTCACCTCTGGTATATCTAGGGATCCGTGTTTGAAAACTCTTAACTTGTAGTCCTTATAGGAGTTATGAGTTGTTATCTCCACCTTTTCATACATAGAATGAAATGTTATTTCATCAGTGTGTTGGATATATAAAGCGAGAAATCGGATAAAATGTTTGATGCATTGTCAAAATATAAAAACATAAAACCAATATGATACATAAAATATTGGGCATCAACAAAACAAAATAAGATAAAAGATAAAATGAAATACAAAGTGTATTTACTTATGTAGTAGTGTCCATGAATCCCTGTGTATCCATTTACACTACTGGATGGAAATCTACGGACAATGTCATTTTTTCCTGATAATTGCTGATAATCACTGATATTTTCCTGTGAATGCTGATAAGTTCTGAAAATTACTGATATTTTTACTGCCACAATTTATTAATACATGATAATTGTGTATTGTATCACAAATGTGATACATTACACAATTTTCATGAATGAATGAATTCTCGTTAACTCAGAGGGCATTATGAATCGGTAAGAGGATTTGTCCGTTTCGTAACAGACGTTATTGAAATTGCATCCTATTCCATTTGGGAGACAGTACTATCTGAATCAACTGACTGATCATGAATGTCGTGATAACGGTCTGTGTACGTGATCATTTTCTTGGCATCACACCCTCCTCCTTCTGAAGAGTTCGGTACACCTGATGTGAATCTTCTGAAGTGGCTTTTACTTCTTGCAATTTTTCCACTCTATCATCCAACAAATCAATTGATTCAGCTTGGTCAGTTTGAATTCTTTTGAGATGACTAAGTTGGACAGGACTCTCGTATGTTGAATATTGTTTACTCTTAGTATCCAGGGCTGTTTCTGACTTCTGGTAGCTTTCGGGATATTTCGCAACTGTCGTTATACAACTAAAAACGTCCAGAATCCTAGAATTGTCCTTATAATCCCTGTTCAAGGTGTGATAAACCTGAGATTTCTCACCATTCACTGATTCTTTAGATCCCCTTTCCACATTATTTGGTGATAGTTGTGACGATAAACTTCCGTTCTCATGCGCACTTAAACTAATTTTTGGACAATCGCTGTAACGCTGCTCAGGATGATCGGTGGAAAATGCATTGCTGATACTTTGTACATTAGCTTTAACGTTTGAGTGACCCTGTGGGAATGATTTGTTTTTTATATTAATTTTGTCATAATACATGTAATACTATGCATTGCAAAATCTCATTTATATATTAGTAGTGCAAAGCAATGAACATAAAAATTTCACTATACATAAAATGAATATCTTTTGTAAAAGTAATTTTTCTTTCCAAAATACATATCTATTTCATATTCTTCCTCCTCAGAATTATTCACAGTTCCTTTTGATAGTAAAGGTTTTTGTGGAAAATCAGTTTAGAATGACATAGTATTACTAAATGACCAGTAACTAACCGGGATGTTGGTGCGGTCATGATATACAGGTTCTCCCTCTTGGAGTGAATCGGTGTTTTCCGTTCCGTGTCAGTTAATAGGTCAGTTTGAGTGGGAAAACATAATTCGCCCATATTTCTGGAGAATAAAAAACAATATATTTCGCTCATAATTTCTAGCATCCTGTGTGTGTGTGTGTGTGTGTGTGTGTGTGTGTGTGTGTGTGTGTGTGTGTGAGAGAGAGAGAGAGAGAGAGAGAGAGAGAGAGAGAGAGAGAGAGAGAGAGAGAGAATTCAAATTTATCCTATCGTATAACAGGTATTTTTTCGGGGTTGTCCTTTTTTGCGGATAGGATATATTCACAAAAGATTACATTTGCAATTTATATGTACATGCCGATGGATACATAGAATATAATTTGCTAATAATTACGAATCAAATAGCAAATATTTGCAACCACAGAAAATACCTGTTATACAAAAATTTGTTTAAAAAGTTTTCAAAGATAGAATATATTGTATAGTTCACTTCATGGTGTGTAAATGGATGTGGAGTACCACGTAAATAACACTCAGACCTGTTCCTTCATTTACATTTGTTGACGAAGAGGCATACAATGGATGTGGATAGAATTCCAACCAGCAATCCGCCACCCGCACTTCCAATGGCGTAAAACATACACTTCTTTTGTCTGGATGGTTCTGTGTTATCTATTATTAAAAGAGAATCAAGAATTATTTCTATCCTAAAGTTAAGCCTCAATCAATGATAATGAATACTTCCAAATTATGTACTTTTACAATATTATGTTTTAAAAAGCCATCATCGTATCTATGAAATCCTAACAGATCACCTTGAATTTCAGAGAGAACAACAATTGCAGTTAAATACAAATGTTCGTAAGTGTATCCAGTATCAGCGACCTGTTACAAACGGTATACACTGCGTCATCAGAAAGTTGTGTACTTAGATTTAGTATAAAAATAGCTTGCACTATCTACTTTGACAAGAAAGATCAAATAGAGGAAAAAACAATGCATTAACTGTGAGGTATTGACAAGATACATTCAGAAAATAATGTATATCTTTTCCATAAATTGTACTAATAACTTTTTTTTAAAAATACCATCGTTAATATGATAATAGAGAGATGTTATTTTTCTACTACTTAATGACAACGCTCAATGCAGTTACTTAAAGCAATGACATGATGCAAGAAAAGAGCTTGTTAATTTCTAGGAAAGCTGACAATACTGAATGCAAGATGTATCTGGAAAAGAATCACAAAGCCAATATAACCCATTACAGTAGTAATGAAATAAATTCGCAATTCTTATAACTATTAAATCATTCAAGAAGATCCAAAAATTCATATCATTTAGAAGACTTGTATCTATGCCGGAAATTGAAGACATTGGGTGATATATATCAATCACGGAGGATAGTCTCCCAATTCCTCTCCTGTGGCTTGCTGCATTGCCACTTTGTTGCATGCAAATTTACGTACCTTTATCTATGTAGCTGACTGGATATGGTTCACTATTCCAGTTGATTCCATAACAATACGTTTTTATATATGCTGGGAAGTTTTTTTTTTTATCAAAATGATGTTATTTACCTTTTGAAACATTACGAGTAGAATACCATGTCAAATACTTAGTTATCTAGTTTAGTAGCTACAGTGCCAATTTATATATGTTGGTAGGTAGCTGTATAGAAAACCGAAGTCTATCCTTATTTCCATGACTACGTCCCCAGACATAAAGCTTACAACATGCCCACAACATATATTTCCTATTTCCCCAGACCACTTCATTACATATCTATGCTGATGTTTATTGACCCGTACCATTCTTCGGAATCCCTTTCTTCATTTCTTCCGTAGAGCAGTTCTCTACTTTACATTGTTTCATGTTGCAATACGATGTAGGAATTTCGTAAACATCTTGTCCAATATTGCTCATCTTTGGCTCGGGAAATCCGGACATAATTATCGATTCAGTCTCTATAAACATGATAAGTTCATCGTTTAAGAACTTATGGTTTTTAAAGAAAACATTACATGAACGTATTTTCTACTTATGAGACGGTTTTAAAGGTTTACCATTAATTTTGTTCTCACTGGTACTTGGACAGTTGACAGGAAAACAATCTGAAATTATCAATAAATCTTTGACGTAAGATCATAATTATTAATATATTTTTGATCTGTTTTCTTCATTTAAGCCATACAAATGTATGCAATTGAACAAAAGGATTAAAGTCTTACCTTGAAAATAAATTGATTTTGGTTGCTTGCAGATATGCTGTAATTTATCAATGGTTTCTTTGCATTGTGTTGTATCGATGGACATCGTCATCATTGTTATGCACAATGACCGCTGGTGGGAGTCTTGAACAATATACTTTTTGATTTCTTTCAATCGCATGTCTTTGTATGTGCATGATGACTTCCCCATGTATAAAAGTATACCTGTATATAAGCATATTCAAATGCTTATCAAAGCAATGATATATTCTTGTTCCTGTCATGCAATGCATTATCAGTAATTGTTAATCTCTTTTTCATAAGTATGACATACCTGTGTACATAGTGTTTACTTTCCTATTGCTGATTTGAAAACAATTATCCTCTAACGTCATGGGACTATTGTTATCGGTATGAATAAATGAGAAACAACTGAAATATTGCAATTGTATTGTTATTATAGCTATTGTCTATATTACAAAGCAGTTGTATGAAACAGTGTTCTTTAAAACAAAAATGACTATGCTCTCTTGGAGGAATTTATTTTTTAATATAATGACTCGTTATTATAAGTATCGAAAAAGCATAATGCAATCGTTTGATATACATATAGTACGTACCTTACATTATTCTGTGTGTGAACAGGAAGCGCCAGACAAACAATGAAGGCGATCAGTAACAATACACCTGTTAAATTAGTAATGTGCTGTTGATACTATTCCAAATATGCTAATTGATAAAGTATGCGTGGAAAATTGAATCCGTGTTTTTCCAACTCTCTATTTGTATCGCTTATAGGAGTTAAGAGAGTGATTACTATACGTTAATTCACTTTCATATCGTAGTTACACTCCAATTCATTATATAGCTCTGATCCTTAGACGAATTTGACTCCAGTCGTTGGCACTTTGTTTTTCTTTTTAGTTCTTACACGTCTATTGTTATATCTTTAAAAAATGCCAGTGGCACTACCCAATGCTAAATGAATGTCGACAGTGTTGATATATCAACCCATGTAGAAATATTAGTTATACATATCCTCACTACTTATTATAGTTTTCAATTTACCATTTATCAGGTGGATATATGTCTGCATATACCATTGCTATACGACACGCGTTCAAATGAAACAGGAGTAATGCGTAATGATGTGAATATCTATACTTACGATACACAGAGGTCTTCTCCATGGATAACATTGATAAAAATACACTCTTTCGATAAAACATTTAACGGTTTATCAACCAAGTGGTAGATGGAAATTTCAAATATGACAAAATTTGTTCATTGAAGTGGCTTTTATTTCGTGTCGTATTTGAATTTCCTGGTAATGACTTTCATCATACTAACTGCAACCTGGCTATTGTAATAGATGTTAATTTCTTTGTTGAGGGTGATTCTCAATATTTGTGAAAAGAATGCATTTCTAGGTAGTAAAGTAATTTTGCAAAAACGCCGTAATAAATTGTATTGAATTGATACCAATATTCCAATATTATTAGCTAGCTGTGCATAGTTTTACTTACAAAATCGTAAAGATAATAATCAAACACTCTTTATGGATATCCTTCAATCAATGAGAACTAATTGATGTACTAAGACGTTCATAGCTTCAATTTCTAAACTGTTTATTGTTTTAGACAACAAGAGCACTAAATTACAATAAAACAATGATCAGAGAATATGTATACTAAATATATGCTTTGTATATGATACGTTGATTTTTCACTGATTGAGGTGTAATGGATTTTAGTAGACCATTATATGCAACATAATTGGTTCTCCTATACATGAAGTATGCAGTTCCCCTGAACTTCGTGGGAAAGAAAGTAGAGTTGTAAATAGACATCCTATTGTATATGTGCATTATTGAAATAATAATGATCACGTTGACTTCAATTGCTTTGTTTTGGTATGAAGAGGTACAGGAAGCATACCTGCTTTAATGGAAAAAGAACCACATTCTGCATATAACGATATTTAATTCATGAAAAACATATTTTATTCCTAAATATAGAAATTTTGAAATCAAAGAAAATGCGTATATACTATGAAATATAGCATTCTCATTGTCATTCATGCTGGACTTATACGACTTTGTTTATAAAGCGAACCGGAAATTAAACAATAATGAACACGAAGGCATGTTTTGCTTTTTCTGAAATCAAATTTTCATTTCGTATACACAGTAAAATATAATTTCTATCTTCGTAATCATATACTAATCTTGCTTACAAAAGATGCCATAAAGTGTCTTTGAAAGTTACGATTTTCATCAAAATTTTGTTTTTCACTTTTAATGATAAACATTTACTGTCTAATGTATTTGAATAAGTAATTTGAGGTCCTCATTTTCAACTATATCAACGTCACCAGTAATGCCATTTCCAGCTGGACTATAGTTGTGGTGTGAACTCATCAATCATGACGTGTTTCATATCAACAGATTACTCTGTTTACCTGGGGGGATGACCGGTCGACAGGGGATGCCTAATCCTCCTAAGCACCTTATTCCACCTCTGGTATATCCAGGGATCTGTGATTGCAAAACTCTTTATTTTGTATTCTTTGCAGGACTGAGAATGATCCCTGTTCGCTATCTTCACGTTTTCATCCATAGAATGAAATGTTATTCCATCAGTGTGTTGGATATATAATGCGAAAAACGGGATAAAATGTTTAATGCATTGTCAAAATATAAAGACATAAAACCAATATGATACATAAAAGATTGGGCATCAACAAAACAAAATAAGATAAAAGATAAAATGAAATACAAAATGCATCTACTTCTGTAGTGGTATCCATGAATCCCTATAAATCATATACACTACTGGATGGGAAATGTTTGGACAGTGTCATTGTTTGCTGATAATTGCTAATAATCACTGTTATTGTCCTGTGAATGCTGATAAATTCTGATAATTATTGATATTTTACTGCCAAAATTTATTAATACATGATAATTGTGTATTGTGTCACATTTGAGGTATATGTGATACATTACACAATTATCATGAATGAATGAATTCTCGTCAACTCAGAGGGCCATTATGAATCGGTAAGAGGATTTGTCCGTTTCGTAACAGACGTTATTGAAATTGCATACTATTCCATTTGAGAATCATCACTATTGAATCAACTGACTGATCATGAATGTCCTGATCGCTGTGTGTGCACGTGATCATTTTCTTGGCATTATAACCCTTTTTTTTTCTGAAGAAGAATGTGGTACACCTGATGCGAATCTTCTAAAGTGACTTTCACTTCTTGCAATTTTTCCACTCTACCATCAAACACATCAATTGATTCAGCATTCTTATTATCCAGGGCTGTTTCTGACTTCTGGTAGCTTTCAGGATCTTTTGCAACTGTCGTTACACAACTGAAGACGTCCAGATTCCTAGAATTGTCCTTATAATCCCTGTTCAAGGTGTGATAAACCTGAGCTTTCTCACCATTCACTGATTCTTTAGATCCCCTTTCCGCATTCTTTGGTGATAGTTGTGATGATATACTTCCGTTCTCATGCACACTTGAACTACTTTTTGGACTCTCACTATAACGCTGCTCAGGAGGATCGTCAGATAATGCATTGCTGACACTGTGTACAACAGCTGTAGCTTTAAAATGACCCTGTGGGAATAATTTGATTTTTATATCAATTGTGTCTTAATACATGCAGTATGTATTCATTGCACAATCTCATTTATATATTAGTAGTGCAAAGCAATGAACATAAAAATCTAACTGTACATAAAATGACTAACTTTCGTAACTTTGTAACTTTCCAATGTACATATTTATTTCATATTCTTCCTCTTCAAAATTATTCACAGTTCCTTTTGGAAAATAATAGTAAAGGAAAATGAGTTTCGAATGGAATAGTACTACTAAATGACCAGTAACTAACCGGGATGTTGGTGATGTCATGATATACAGGTTCTCCCTCTTAGGAGTAAATCGGTGTTTTCCGTTCCGTGTTAGTTAATAGGTGAACATTTTGAGTGGAAAAGGATACATCGCCCACATTTCTGGAAAATAGAAAACAATAAATACAGGATATTTCGTTCATAATTTCTAGCATTCTGAGAGAGAGAGAGAGAGAGAGAGAGAGAGAGAGAGAGGGGGGGAGAGAAAGAGAGAGAGATTATTCAAATTAGCTTCTACTATATACATCTAACAGGGATTTTCTGGGTTTGTATATGTTTTGTGGGTAGGAAATATCAACAAAAGCAAAATATTTATAGGTACATATAGGAATAATGTAACTCCAGAAAATTGAAACGCAGAATATAATATGGTACCATTTATGGATCAAATCGCAAAATTTTCTAGTTGCAAAAGTACCCGTTATACAGTAATTTGTTAAAAACGTTTTTGAAAATAGAATATAATACATGTATAAAGTTCACTTCATAGTGTGTGAATTGACTTGGAGTACTATGTAAATAACATTCAAACCTGTAATTTCCTTTACATTTGTTCACAGGGATGCATGCAATGGATGTGGATAAAATTGCAACTAGCAGTTATTTCATTATTATTTTTATTGGTAATTTAAAAGGAAGTGTTACTAGAGTAAAAGAGATATGTGATATTTCTATTATCTAATTGTCACACTTTTAATAAAGTTATTTATAGCAATGACATGGTATTATAAATGAGTTTGTTACGTTCTATGAAAACTGTCATTACCGATTAAAAGAATCACAAAGTCAATATAACCCCTTTTGATTAGTAATAAAACAAATTCGGCATCCTTGTAATTATCACGTCATTCAAGAAAGGTCAAAAACTGTCTATAGCAGAAATTGAAAGGCATTAGATGATATAGCGGTATATAAATCACAAAGGATATCCTCTCTTGTGGCTCTCCTCATTTTGTTGCATGCAGATGAAAGTACCTGTATTTGTAGATTTCCTGACTGGATTTGGTTCATTATACTATTCGATAGGAGTCAAACTTTCATGACAATACATGTTTATATGCTGGGATTTTTTTCAAAATAATGTCATTTCACATAATTTTCTTTTTTAAAAAATACCACATCAACTGTTTGATATCTAATTTAGTAGTTACAGTGTCAATTTAAAAAAAATATTTTGAAAGGTAGATCTAGCCCTACTCTCATGGCTATGTTCCTAAGGGCAAGGCTTATAAAACGCCTAAAATGTATGTCCAACCTTTACGGCCACTTCAAAATCAATGTATGCTAATATCCACTGAGCAGAACAATTCTTCGGATCCTTTTCTTTATTTCGTCAGTAGAGCAGTTGTCTAGTATACATCGTTTCATGTTGCAATGAGATGCGGGAATGTCGTAAACATATGCAATTCCAATTTACATGTTTTAAATAAGTAGCTGTATAGACAATTGAAGTGCAGTCCTATTTCCATGGATATATTCCCTAGGGTATCTTAGGGTAATTCGGTTAACTCGTTCCACTTGAGATTAATTAAGTCTATTTTTATCACTTCGTACATTTTGGATCAACTCTTTGGACAAATAAGGCATGTCCTAATTCGCTCCACTTTTAACATTGATTGGCAAGCCTAAAGACCAAAACACATGTAGTCTGCGTTGTAAATACGTTTGTAGATTAGTGTAGTTGTAGTGCTAGATGTATTTATATGTTGTTTTTGTTATTATTCTCTGTTGATATTGGCCATATTATGTAATTCTTTTCGTCTGTCCTGAAGAAGGGATGGGGCGTCCCGAAAATTTGACAATCTGGTTGTTCGTGTCGTTGGTCATTTTAGTGCTATATATATATATATATATATATATATATATATATATATATATATATAAAGCACATAAATAGCAATGAACTCTTAAATGAACATAACTGCCCTAAGTGAAGAAATATTCCTCACAATAAATTAAAGACTAGACTTTTTGACATCATAGACAGTTGCTTCTTCAACAAAAACGAAAAACGGAAATATTAATATCTAGTGATCAGTCTTTCAAAAACTTACTTTGTTAAACACCACTCCGATTCCACGCACAAGTACTCTGAAGTTGAAATAAAAAATATGCTAGAGTTCCTCATTGACAATATCTTTGTGGTCTTTGGTGATCAGGTCTTCCAACAGTCTGTTGGAATTCCCATGGGCAGGAATTGTGCTCCTTTGTTAGCTGACCTGTTTTTATATTCATATGAAGCAGAATTTATTCAAAAACTTCTACGTGAGATGAAAAAATCTCTCGCAGTGACCTTCAATTCGACTTATAGATATATCGATGACGTTTTGTCTATTAACAATGATAGCTTTAATTCATATGTCGATTTGATATATCCCTGTGAGCTCGAAATAAAGGACACTGCAGAGTCGTCCACTTCTGCTTCATACTTAGATATTTTATTGAAAGTAGACATTAACGGCCAACTGACAACTGAACTGTATGACAAACGAGATGATTTCAGCTTCTCCATCGTCAACTTCCCATATTTGCGTAGCAATATTCCATTATCACCTGCATATGGTGTTTATATATTTCAACTGATTCGATATACAAGAGCTTGTTCTGGGTATAGTCAGTTTTTAAATCGAGGTAAGCTACTGACAAACAAGTTGATGGTACAGGGATTTCAACAGTCTCGATTGAAGTCAGCATTTCGCAAATTCTATGGTCGTTATAATGATCTAGTTCGTCAATACAACCTCGCATTGGGTCAAATGCTGTCTGACGTGTTTCATACCGATTGTTCAGCCGTTCTTGGCACACTGATTTTGACTGCGGATAAGTTCGTTTACCGGATCAGGACGGGTGCGACCGATCAACAGGGGATGCTTACTCCTCCTAGGCACCTGATCCCACCTCTGGTGTGTCCAGGGGTCCGTGTTTGCCCAACTATCTATTTTGTATTGCTTGTAGGAGTTATGAGATTGATCACTGTTCGTTATCTTCTTGCATTTGATATAAAGCACAGAAAATTTCACTTTATTTGGATACCCACTTCCGCCCCTACCCGGGGTTGAACTCATGACCTGCGGAACCAAATCTCCCAGCAGCATGCAAATAGCGCGCTAGATCGCTCGACCATCTAGGCAAGTCAAGATGCCTAGATGGACATTTTCTTTGCTTTATATATATATATATATATATATATATATATATATATATTGAGAGTTCAACTAACATCTCTAGCTAATTCTCCTAGTAAATATGTAGATATAGTAGACGGAAGTTCTGCACTGGATTTCTCGAAAAAATCTCAAATCTTAAACTCAGTTTCAACTTAAGTTTGAGTTTTTGTCTTAGTTGAGATTTTGCTCAAATTGCATTTCTCAAAACGATCTTAGTAAAATCTCAGCTGAGTTAATCTTATTGCTCAGCTGAGTTTATTCCTCACGACACTAAGCGGCCCGTCTGTCAAAAAACGTAACATCCGCACAGCTGTATCTTTCGTAAACAAATCGTCTGCTTGTCTTCTGCCGCGTATAACGTCAAGATGGAGGACTTTCCTAAAGCACGGAAACCAAATTGGACCGAGAGAGAGCGTTTGGCCTTGGTGGAGGCGGTCCGATGCAGAGAGGACCGCCTTTTCGGTAAAATGAAGGGGGCAGGGGGAGTGAAGAACTCTCGTGTGAAGGAATCGGCGTGGGAGGAAGTCGCTCAATTCGTCAATGCGTAAGTACTGTGTTATATTTTTTTCCTATCAACAAAATCTGTGTACCTTTTATTGAAAAGAAGTTAATCCCCGGAACATTGCACAAACGCATTATGTTTTAAATAAATAATTAATTTAATCGGATGAAATTAATCTTAATCAAAATCTAAAATTTCTTAACTATTTTTGACATCCATATATTTATTATCAAAGTCGAGTGTTTGTTGATACATGCTATTGGGGCGAATTGTATTGGCACCGATCTGCTCATTTTGATTACCGGAAGCGAGACCATCGTATAATACGAGTTTGGGATTACTCCGAATGGCGAATCTACACCTTGCTTCGATTGCAACGGGAGTATATTTTCATTGCCCCTATATAAACTCGATATCTATTTTTAACAAATATTATCATCTCACTATGATTAAGACGAACGTGTTTTACGCATACACTTTATTACTTGTACATTATTTGTATGTATTTTCATGCTGCCCCTTGAGGGCCCTTGATTGGAAATAAATATAGTTAGTTTGTACCAGTGCAATTCCGAATTTGAATAGTTCGAGTTTTGATTACTGAGGAAGTAGTCGTAATATACCACAGACGCTTGTGTTATAAACTTCACAAGCTATGCTATAGATTGATACCATAGCATGCGAGGTTTTTGAGATAAGTACTTGTGTATTATATATAGATTACACACATGAACCGTTAATTTTGTAATAGTCATGATTGTAGGGGATCTATACTAGGCCTATACCATCCCCAAATAAAATGTTGTGGTTTTTTTTTTAATTATTTAGGGGGTAGCATAGTATAAGTTACCGGTTCCTGCGATATCTATACCTAGCCTTAATGAACATCAAATGCATTTATGTGTGTGTACATATATGCAGATATACACAAACACGCCATGTATATGTCGCTGTTAGAATTTTTTTTTTATTTACAAAAATGGAATTTAATGTGCATTTATGAATATCTACATGTGCATCTGAAGAATGTCAGATTATACCTTAAAAAATATCAGATTTTGAAAAATGATTTTACGAAATAACTATCATTTAATTGAAATCAAAATTTCAAATCCATTTTAAACTCTTGTAAATGGCTACATATACTTATAACACACCTGAATTATTCACTTATGTGCTATACAGCTAATATTTTCAGGAGATGTATTGTACCGAACCTTATTATGGTAAAGGAATGATTTATCATTCCCAATAAAATATGGTTTTCAGGATATTTTACAGATAATTGTGTAGTCATACTTTATGAGTTTATCATTTGTTCTTTTCATTCTAAATTAAATTTGATTACATTCTATTAAAAATATATGATATGGTAATATTTACTAAAATGATCCATTAAATGGACAGTCTATAGATTTTTTAAAGAGCGTTTCTTTCTATTTCACCTTTGAAATAATACAATGTATGTGTATTATGTAGACAATCTGAAACCAGTCAAAGGGGGATTGAAGAGGTGAAGAAGCAGTATTCAAACCTAAAACAAAGAGGTATGGCATGGGGGTGGGGGTTGTAATCGCATTAAGCCCATCTTTTTGGGTATGTTCAACTTTCCAACTAGTACTTCAACATGATAACAGTCATTGATTTTGTATCATATACAATAATGACATAGATCACGTTGATGTTTAATTTTTTTCTCCATCTTTTTCGTCAATGCACAAAATGCAGTTCATAATGCCTATTATAGATGTTCCTGCTTTATCTTCCGTATTATGGAGTACATTGAGGAAAGGGGAGGGGGTGCAATCTGGTGTAATTTCAATTTGGGGAGATGGGTAGACATTTGTTAAAGAAAACAAAGTATGCTTATATTATAATCATCGTATATATAAAAGAAAATTTCTCAAAATTGTTACTAGTATAGATGTTCATATGATATACATGTATTATTAGTTACACAGTTAGTTAGTGACCTGATACGGAAACATACATGGTGTGAAAAGAAAACCCGTATCGGGTGAGGCGAAGTCGAGCCCGATACGGGTTTTCTTTTCACACCATGTATTTTTCCGTATCAGGTCACTAACTGACTGTGTAACGCATTTATCACGTCGAAGACCTCTAACTGTATATGTGGGGGGTCTATATCATACAACTTAGTCAAATGTCTTTCCTTTTGAAACGGCTGCAAGTCGAACCCGACGATAAATAAAATTACTCGCCCAATACGGATTTTACTCGCATGATACGGTTTTTTTCACGGCGTCATGTGACCAAGATCTGACCAATCAGATTTCAACAATTTTGTCTGAGGCGTGATAAGTATGCATGTCTCCACAGTTGTTGCTAAATATCAGATGTGCATCACTCTTTCATTTTTAGCTCACCTGAGCTGAAAGCTCAAGTGAGCTTTTCTGATCGCTTTTTGTCCGTCGTCTGTCTGTCCGTCTGTCTGTTAAACTTTTCACATTTCTGACTTCTTCTCCAGAACCACTGGGCCAATTTCAACTAAACATGGCCAAAAGCATCCTTGGGTGAAGGGCTTTCAAGTTTGTTCAAATGAAGGGCAATGTCTCTTTAAAAGGGGAGATAATCACAAAAATGCGAAAATAGGGTGGGGTCATTTAAAAATTTTCTTCTCAAGAACCACTGGGCCAGAAGAGCTGAAATTTACCTGAAAGCTTCCTGACATATTGTAGATTCAAGTTTGTTCAAATCATGGCCCCCGGTGGTAGGATGGGGCCACAAGGGGGATCAAGGTTTTACATACAAATATATAGGGAAAAACTTTTAAAATCTTCTTCTCAAGAACCACTAAGCCAGAAAAGCTGAGATTTACATGAAAGCTTCCTGACATAATGCAGATTCAAGTTTGTTCAAATCATGGGCCCCTGGGGTTGGATGGGGCCACAATAGGGGATCAAAGTTTTACATACAAATATATAGGAAAAATCTTTAAAAATCTTCTTCTCAAGAACCACTGAGCCAGAAAAGCTGAGATTTATATGAAACTTTCTGACATATTTCAGATTTTAGTTTGTTAAAATCATGGCCCCCAGGGGAGGATGGGGTCACAAGGGGGGATCACAGTTTTGCATACAAATATATAGGGAAAATCTTTAAATATTTGCCAAGTGACTCAGGTGAGCAATGTGGCCCTTGGGCCTCTTGTTTATATTATACTGATGTGAAAAATAAATTTCAGCAAAGGAGAAAGCGGATGCCATCAGGAGACCGGCAACTGGTGGAGGACCAAAGCCTCCCTCGCCCACTCCAGTGGAGGCAGAAATTATTGTTGGAATGGGGGACAGGCCTACATTGTGTGGTCTGTCTGGAGGACATGACACAGAGGAAGGTATATAGTGCACATGAATGTTCGAAATGTAACCTATATGCAGGACTCGAAATTAACATATGCCCGTCAGTCTATGACTGATTAAAAGTCTGACAGACTGACTGACATTTGTTTTAGTCAGTCCAATGGAACCAGTTAATTTTCTAAAGCATCAGTTTGGAAAATATACTTATGATTTTTTTTTTACACATATGGCATGCTTCGATCTGTAGATATCAGACGAATTTGATTTTATAAATCAGTGATTCCAAAGGTCCGTCGGACATTGGCAAATGTCCGGTAATTTTTGTTTTGGTCCGATCAATATCAGTTGTTGGCCGGACCAAGTGTCCGATAATCTCTTTTCCAATGAAATACATGATTAGATAAATTTTCAATTTTTAGCAGCATATATTATGTTCCAAAATTTATTCTGTTCTTTAGTCATTGCAAACAGAAAATGTGTTTACGTTTAACTCAAATATTTATCAAACTTGCAATCATCTTCAATTCCCCCGAGAGGGTGATAATACAATTGAGCAATATAACCCGTGAAACTACAGACGTCTTTGAAGCGTTTGAATTAGGTAATAAATAACACTTATTTTAGCAAATTGTGTTTCAGGGTATACCCAAGAAATACAGACAAACAATTAAATTATATCAGTTAGTAAGGCCAAGTATTAAAAAAAAATATTTGATGTACATTACCCCAATGTATAATATTCATTCATGCCAAATAATTGTTAAGGACTTTGTGGGGGAAAATCTTGACATCTGATGCCAAAATAAAAGTTATTTTTCATATTTGACAATTAATGAATTATTCATGTCCACGATGTATTGAATGATTCTCATTTATTAAGCCAAACTTTTAATTTTCAAATTTAACAATTATTCATGTTCATGATGTATTGAATGATTCTCATTTAGCAAACCAAACTTTTTCTCTTGATATAAAATGTCCAACCTTGAAAGTTGTATGTTGGAGTACATGTGCATCAAACAAATACTTTTAATTTTGGCCCAATTTATTTGCAACTCTTAACTGACATAATTCTTGTAATTTTCTTTTCAAATCTTGTGTCTTTTCTAAAGTTTTCTACATGTCACCAAAAAAAAAAAATGCATTGAAGAACAGTCCACATTTCACTTTAAATACAACATATGTACAATGTACCTTTAACCATACATTATTAAACAAACTTGAAACTTGTACCATTATAAAAACAGTATTATAAAGAGACAGTAGTTCAACAGAAAATGCATAATGACGTTGTCGAGATAGAACGAAGTTTATTTACACTAACACTATTTTTCATTGCAGTGATACTTTACTCTGTGCCAAATGAGGTGCCACAGCAACATACTTACTCATCTGAGATTGCCTCCACATGTATGTGAATATGAAATAATTCATAAAGGTTTCACTGTTACATGTACATGTATTTAATTTAGCTCACCTATTAGTTCACTGGAAGGGCCATGCCCCTTACAAAGGGGAGATAATTACATAAATGCAAAAATGGGGTGGAGTCATTAAAAATCATCTCAAGAACCACTGGGTTGGAAAAATTAAAATTTACATGACTCTTGCCTTACATAGTGCAGATTCAATTTTGTTAAAATCATGGTCCATGGTCCATGGTTGTAGGTCGCCCCGACCTACAATAGGGGATCAAAGTTTTACATGCGAATATATAGCGACATTCTTTAGAAATCTTTTTCTCTTGAACCACTGGGCTAGAAAAGTTATACATATACAAAAGACATTAACTGAAATCATTCGATGTAGAATTGTGTTTCGCAACCATTCTGCTGCAGAACCTGATATTAATTAAAAACTTGTACTTCTATTTCATGATTTATGTACTACAATTTGTAAATGTATCATTGTAGCCAGTTCCAGTGCAACAGTGAACTGTCAGGTCATTGACTTGGGTCCAACACCATCCACATCAAAGAGACGGAAGACGATGGAGGAAGAAGAGATTTTAACCCTTCGGGCAGAAAGGGAGGCTTACCAAACAAAGACAGCATATTATAAAATGAAAATGAAAATTTTGCAATCTAAAATGGACAAGGCATGTTCAGAGCAGTAGGCATTTTGTTTTTACTCTGTTTCTCCCTCTTCTTTTTCTCCCCAATACTTTTTTGTCTGGGAGTGTTCTCAGAAAGTGCTCAAGCACACGAAGTAGTTAAAATGTATTACACGTCTTTTGTAAATCTTCTTCTGAAGAACAACTATTCCCATTTTCAATCAAAAGTGGCATAAATCATCCTACATTGAAGGCAAAAATAGGTTAGGATCATTTGAAAATCTTCTCAAGAACCACTGGCCCAGAAAAGTTGAAATTTTTATGAATGCTTCCTAACATAGTGTAGATTCGAGTTCGTTCAGATCATGGTATTTTTGGGTAGTGTAGGACCAAAATAGTGTATCAAAGTTTTTCAATGGTGATGTATAGGATTACTCTTATAAAAATCTTCTCAAGAACAACAGGGCCACTAATCGTATTGATATGTGACAAGACCTGTCTTTTGGTACCAAAGCTTGTGAGTGATGTGGCCTTTGGGCATCTTGTTCAATGAAATATCTTTTGAAAGTTATATCTTGGGATATATATTAACAGTTTCAATTGATTTACATGGTCAAAATGATCAATCTGTATGCACATGTGCTTTGCTATGATTGGCAGATATTTAGATAATCGATAAATTCCCTTATGAAACAAAAATGGAATGATATAGACATCATATGTTCATACTATAAAAACTGTATATGTAAAATGATTTGTTGTGCTGAAGCACAATGGCACCACTTCTTTAGTGGTGATGGGAGATTGGGGAACATCCATAACGATCTCCGTTACAATTAGAACTAGTTATTTTTTGTTTCTGTTGTGATTCACAGGGTTGGTATATATTCTGTGTACATGTATGTGTAGAACAGTAAAATAATATTCGAGAGTAAGAGTTTACAAGTACATTACGAATACTATTTAGGATTTCTTCATCTTCCATACTTTTTCCGTCTCTTTGATGTAGGTGTTGGCATTGCTAGATCATTTTCCTATTAACATATATATGGGTTTCAGTAAGACTATATGTGTGTAAAACTTTGCCTATTTATGTATAGGCAGAATGTTATTGTATATTAAATGTTTTTGATCTACAGTATCAAAATGTTGTTATGTGGAAAAATCTATGGTGCTATTATTTTTACAAAATTTGTAATAGACAAGACAATCCAGACAAGGTATGTAGTATGGTTGGGAAGATATACTTGATTTGTACGCATTAATGTAAAATATTATGTATATCATGTTTTGATGCATTCCAACATTTCATTTTGTGATGCATTAATAAGTATTTATATTCAATGAATATTTCAAAGGGGCATGGATGCAATTTGAGCTGAGAATTCTCAAATTTTACTTTTCCCATTGCTTAACTAAGGTACAGTGTAATTTTAATGGTCAACCAAAATTTGAGTGTCAGTTGTTGAACAGCACTCACAATCATTTGTTATGTAAACAAGACCAGAGCCATGTTTTCGTATACTTATAGATTGCTAAATAGATTTATTTATTTTATCTTGTTTAATGTATCTCAAGATAATTTTTCACTCATAGAAAATATGTTGAAAACAAAATGAGATGTGACAAACTCTAGAAACTGTTTAATTGTGTTCAGAATTAACTTGTAATATGAAAAATCTGCTTTAACCAAATCTTTTACAAGTATATTTAATCTATATGAACAAAAACATGACACAAGCCTTGTTTACATAACAAGGACTTGTGACCTCTGTATCTCCCATGTACCTCGACAACTGACATTCGAATTTTTGCTGACCATTAGAAATACCTTCAATGTTAAACAATGTAAACATTGAAACTGGAAAAATAAAAGTTTGAAAATTTTCAACCAAAACCGTGTCCATGCCCTTTTAATAGTCATCATTTAAGAAGAAAAAATGATTCTATCTTTTTTTCTGTATACCGTCCAAACCTTTAGTATTAGTAATAGATAACCTGTTTTATTTCAAGAAAAAAATGCCTGACAAATATAATCCCTAACATGTTTGCCATCTCTTTGATCCCCAACATCAAAACTAACATCCTCCTGGTTTACAAATAATTCGTCTACATCTAAGATATCATTTCTTTCAATACCAATGTTGTGCAAGACTGCACAGGCCAAAGTGATACTACATGCCTTGTCTGGAGTTGTGCGTAGGCCAGTGGACAAACATGAAAATCGTTTCTTAAGAATTCCAAAAGTCTGTTCAATGAGAACTCTTGTTTTAGCATGGCAGTTGTTGAATTTGACTTCTGCTGGAGTAGAGGGAACAGGATATGGCGTCATAAGATAGGGCTTGCAGGGGTATCCTGAGTCACCAAGAAGGAAACCTTTGTATTGTCCTGTTGATATAGAAAAAAATATAGTACAATCAGTCTAATGTATTGGTACTATCTCAAAGCCTAGAAAATTCTTAATGATATATACCATTGTCAAAGGCAACAGAGATACGGCTGTCTCTAAATATCCTACTGTCATGTACGCTTCCTGGCCATTTCGCCACACAGTTTGGGATCCTATACTTAGCATCACATATCATCTGAAATTGTTATTTTAAAAGGAATTTAAATTATCATTGCAAATCCAGATTTAACTGTCAGTTTATTGGACAATAATTTATGTCATATTTGTTTGGTAATAGTCTTCTATGCTATTACATTCAAATTAGATGTATGAGCTTGCATGCAAAATGTTTGAACCATCATATAGGTTAAATCCTGAGATGTATATAGGAAGTTTTTGAATACCTGGTTACATGTATTTGTATAATTAATCAAAAGTTTTAATTCATCATCTTTGCTAGCCAAGTGTCCGATTTACTTACTCTCATGAGAGTAAGAGAATCGGACATTTGGTAAACGAAGATGGTATTTTATGGACATTACTCTAGTGTTTCAGTGTGTTCCTGTATTAGCAATATGGTGATAAAATTGTTGTGTTAAATACCACCAGGTATTATTTGTTATGTTTCGCTCATGTGAACTGCTGGCTGGTGTGAGCTTTTCAGTCTATCTATGTTGTCTTCATCATTGTTGTCATCTTTGACATTCCATATTTTGATTGATTGTTTGTTGTTTTTGAAATAGTTAGCCATTATACAGTAGTATTTATTAAGCATAAAACTTCAAGTTATGAAAACATGTTATATTGTGTAAATTAAGACTTGTTTAACTAGTTGCCCATCTTCACAGATGAGCAATGTGGCCCATAGGCCCTGTTGTGGCATAAATGAAATTATTAATACATTATCAAAAATCATACCATACTGTGTTGTGTTGTGAAATCGAATATGATCCATGAATATGCTAATGTTAAAAGCACAGAATACCTGCACATTAAGAGAATGATATCCTTTCCTATTCACATAGTCTGGTTCATTCTGTGATGGTGCTTGTAGTTTGATGAAGGTCCCATCAACACATCCCAGAACATTTGGGAAACCTAGATATATAATATTTAATTTGTGATCACTTGTTAATTGATCAGACTATAGTAGAAATATACATGAAATGTTGTATTACTTCACGTGTGGAAACGAATTATAACTATTAATTTTAAAAGATTTCAAAATTTAAACTATATTGAAGTACAATTCTTGGGTATTGAATTTATGATTTATATATAATCTGGCTCATTGATGGAAGGTGCTTTTATTTTGATGTAGGTGCCATCAACGCAGCCCAATACATTAGGAAACCCTATGACAAATTGATAGAGATTAAAAATTGTGTACAAATAATGACGGCATTATGCGTTACCAATCTTTAAGACTTTCATATATATGTTTCTAACCACATTCCCCTTGAAAATTTTAAGTCTAGATCCACCCACACATTGGAATAAACGAATACTTCCGCAAATATCTGCTTTATTTATGTGTCAGAAATGTTGTATTACTTCACGTGTGGAAACGAGTTATATCTAGTAATTTTAAAGGATTTCAAAATTTAAACTATATTAAAGTACAATTTTTGGGTATTGAAATTATGATTTATATAATCTGTCTCATTGATGGAAGGTGCTTTTATTTTGATGTAGGTGCCATCAACGCAGCCTAATACATTAGGAAACCCTATGTCAAACTGATAAAGATTAAATTGTGTACAAATAATGACGGCATTATGCATTACCAACCACACTCCCCTTGAAAATTTAAGTCTAGATCCACCCATATATTGGAATAAACGAATACTTCCGCAAATATCTGCTTTATTTGTGTGTCAGAATCAAATCAAACTTTTTTTTTTATATAATCCATTGTACCATGATAATATATCACAAGTGAAGCAATGTTTTCATTCCTAATACGTATGTATCCATGTTTGTTGTTCAATACGAAATATTTGCGGTACGATATAACCTGAGTTGCAGAATTATTTCCCTTCACTTGTCGATGTTGGAAGTTCAAATTACCTGCAATGGCAAAAAATTCTTGTTTCACTTGTACCATTCTTGGACCTGTCGGCATGTTGATAAATTGCCTTGCCACCCAGCACAAACCACGGCACACGTCTCTTACTGCTCTGCATATGGAAGGTGGGGAAATAGAGGAAAAGGTGTCCGAAATCAGCGAGTAAAACCCACCAGTCGCTAAAAACCTCAGTGTTACGAGGACTTGAAGAAGGGGTGGTAGAGCGCAACTCCTCAGAGTTTCGCGTGTAAGAGAAGGGGCGAGCAAACCAGTGATATAAAGAACTGTATCAGGCCTAAATCGGTACCTCTTAAACACCTCTACTTCACACAAATTTTCTAATGGATTTTCGCGATCCACGAGTCTGTTATACGCTATACGCTGACGATGCCGGCGGCGACGACGTTGTGATCTGTTGTTGATCGCCATATTTGAGAGGTAAGATAAGATTTGAGACTACTAAGAAGGTATCTCAAGATTTAATCTCAGCTGAGTTATAAACCGATCTTAGATTTTTTTGAGAAATCCAAATATTTGAGTTTTCTCAGATTTGAGATTTTTCTCAGAAATTTGAGTAAAATCTCAGACTTAAGTCTGAGTTTGGACTTAAGATTTTTTCGAGAAATCCAGGCCTGAATTCTGAATCCTGATATATTATTTGCGACTCAATGACAATCGAATGTGTAAATCATCAAAACACAAGAAAACTGCACCGACTGGTTCTCCTACACAATAAGTATGCAATTCCCCACAACTTCGTGGGAAAGAAAGTAGCTTTGTCAAAATATTTCCTATTGTACATGCGAGTTAATAACATAATTAGGATCACTTTTGACTTCAATTGATTTTTTTTTTTTGGTCTGAAGAGTTACAGGAGGTATACACTGTATATAATTTTATCCAGAGAGAACCGCGTTTTACATGTACCGCTGTTTAAGGTAGCTCCATCCTCATGTGACTTATCAATATTAATGGTTAAAAGCGGAAAAACTTTATTAATTTCCACTCAATATAGTTCAACTTAATTAATTATCAAAAAAATGTATATGTTGCCACCTTTTTAAAGATGTCAGACATACAAAAACAGAAGTATACATCAACATCAGAAAATCCACATTTTCGTTAAACAGAATAATAAGAATATATAGAAACTTGTTGAAATGACAAAATTTAAGTGTCAACAGTTTTAAAGAAAATGCTAATTCATAAATATATATAGATTAATTATGGATATTTGGGAAACCACTGTATAATAGACATCCAGTAGAGGAAGTTCCAGCATAGGAGTTATTGCCCTTGACAACATATTTTAAATCATGAATAATTGATTATCTATGGAAAATATAAACTTTTTCAGTATTAATATACTACTCAAAATGTGATCAGGATCACCAGGTTATATGTGTGTAATTTACCACTAACATAACAAAAGACATACATTTGACTCAGAAACGTGTTTACTCAGGTTATGAATGAAAATTCATGAACGGCATGAACTTTTATCAATACGGAATGCTTAAAATCTGATAACAACACCAAAAGGCATTTTATTGCAAAAAGTTAACAGCGAACCAGAAAAAGAATTACACAGTTTTTGGGGATAGTCCATCATTACACTTAGTCGATGAAGTGTGAATACTGGGTATGGCCTCCCCATGCATCAATGACGGCTTGACAACGTCGAGCCATGCTGTCAATAAGCACCCGGATGTTTCCAATGGGAAGGTTGTTCCACTCTTCCACGAGGGCATTTCCGAGCTCTGCCAAAGTCGTGGGTTGTGCTCTACGGCGTGAAAGGGCAACCTGCAGCATGTTCCATACATGCTCAATCGGGTTCAAGGCCAGCGAGCGCGCTGGCCAGTCCGTACCGACAATTGTCTCCTGCTGAAGGTACTGCTCCACCACCCTGGCGCGATGAGGACGGGCGTTATCATCCATCAGGATGAACTCAGGACCAACAGCACCAGCGTAGGGTCTGACATAAACATCGAGGATCTCATCCCGGTACCGCACCCCCGTCATTGTTCCTCTCTCCAGGACATGAAAATCTGTTCTTCCATCCCTGCTGATTCCACCCCAGACCATGATGGAACCACCACCATAACGGTCATGTTCACTGATGTTGGCATCATGGAAACGTTCACGTTGTCGTCGCCACACTCGGTGCCTCCTGACTGTAAAGTCCAAACAATACCTGGACTCATCGGTGAACAGAACTTGAACCCAATCGTTCTGTGTCCAAGTGACATGATCTTCAGCCCAGTCCAATCGCTCCCGCCGGTGTCGAACAGTCAGAGGGACTCGAACACATGCCCTTCTCGAGTTGAGACCTGCATTGTGAAGCCGATTCCGTATTGTCTGAGTGGACATATTCACCCCGAGGCGTTCAGGAGGTCGCTACGTGGGCTGGTTGCTGTCCAGAAGGGATGGCGTCGTGCCTGAAGAGCCACAAAATGGTCTTGGCGTTGGGTTGTCGACCTCTGACGACCACCCCCATGTCGGTGTGCTGCTGTACCAAAAGTTTGCTGTCGGTTTCACGCCCTGTTTACAACGCTCTGGCTGACGTTTAGTGCATTTGCAACGTCACGTTGTGAATAGCCAACGTCAAGCATTCCAATACATCTGCCCAGTTGTTTTGTCGTCAAGCGACGCCTTATACGTTGAGGGGGCATCATGTTGATAAACGTAGTGTAAACACTCAAATGAGTTTGAAATTTTAGAAAGAATCAGACACCGATGCCTGAGTGAAAATCGTGCAATGGTAGCAAAAGCATAAACTGTGATGAGAAACGCATTTCCCATGGCATGAAATGCACGTGCAAGTTTGTTGAAGACGTTTTTGATTTCACTTGGACACAATATTGCCAGTTATGCAGTTATTAATTTTTTAAACAGAAAAATATCAATGATCCTTATCAAATTTTGAGTAGTATATAGTTTTTTATTATATCCAGTGAATAAAATTCCTCAGCAAGATATTTTTATCATCCGCAAAGTTTAATTTATTAAGATTTTTGCAAAAACCTATGACATCACATGAGGATCGATCTACCTTAATTGAGATCACATCAACCGTGGAACGGCTCTTTTTGTTGCTAAACTATAATTTTCATTTCGTATGTACAACATAACTATAATTTCTCTCCTTCGTAATCATATAATGATCCTGGTAAGGAATGATGACATGATGAAAGATAAGGATAACGAACAGATCTTGGTTTAGAGTATTAATATATGATGATTTGTCTGAAATAAATGTTTGGTCAAATATAACCTTCCAATGCCTATCCATTACTGAATAGCATTTAGGCCAGTGATCATAGAACTCAGTTTTATACCCCTATCCTAAAGGTAGTGACGTTTTGACGTTGAAGTTCAGAAGTCGCATTTTTAAAGACTATATCATTTTTAAAGCTTTTGTACGAACCAGATGTGGAAGACTCGGGGATGACTTTTATTTCAAGTTCACTGGTGTATATCGAATATGCAATATGGTAGAATCAATATATCCTAGTGAAATTGAAATAAAAGGCATCACAGAGTCTTCCACATCTGCTTCATATTCGAATGTTGTTTTTCTGCTATGTTGTTTATGTAATGTTCAGTATAATAAAACAAATATATGTATTGTATGTAGTTGAAGGTAACATTGAAAATTTTCACCCCTCGAAAAACCATTGTCATCCTCCGCTAGCTACGCCTTGATTGTTAATAGTTTTCTTAGGTTGAAAATTGTCAACGTTACCCTTACTACATGCAATATTTATGTATTACCACGTTTATGTTTCTCAACTTATTTGATATTCGAAAGCATGTTCTGCATGAAAGGCGAAGATAACAAACAGTGCAGATAATCAATTTCTAAATCAGGACGGGCTACTAGCAAATTTATTGATGTTACAAGAGTTTCAAAAGTCTCGCTTAAAATATTTTGCAAACTCTATTTCCTTAGATTGATCTAATTTACAAATACAACCTGTCATGTGGTCGAATGTGGTCTGACGTGTTTCATAATAATTGTAAGGCAGTTTTTATATACTGGGTGTTACTACGGATTCCTCTGTTTACCTCAAGATATAACCCTCACGGCGGGTGTGACCGGTCATCGGGGATGTTTACTCGTCCTAGGTACCTGATTCTACCTTTAGTATGTCCAAGGATCCGTGTTTGTCATACTCTTGATTTTAAAATTTGCATAAAACGAAAAGGAGCTAAAACAGTGAATTGAAAAATGATACATTAATGAAGGCATTTTCTTTACTCAAACAATATAACTAATGGATTTGCACCTATAAATGTACTTCCTCAAAAAAAGGAAGAAACAAAAGAAAAATATCACGATCAAAAATGATGAAATTATACATTCGAGCTTACCCTTCTGTTCATTCACAGCAAACACAGTGTGCTCCGTACTCTTCTTTTATAAAAAAAAAAAAAAAAAGAATTATGTTGATACAGTAACCACACGTGTGTGAGGAGACGACAGAAAGTCGTAGTATAGTTTAGCTGCCGCAGTTGTGGACTTTGATTTTCGAGTCGGGTCAGTATATTGGATTGTAAAATTTCGCGAACGGATATGACGGTTTGGATCATCCCGATCTTTGTGTGTGTGAATTTCCAGTTTACCCATTGGCGCCGGTTCTGATGTTTTCCTGGCACGGTAAATATCAAAAGCATAAAAAAGCCAGGAAAACGTCAGATATTTCGGACTATGGATATCCCTGAAGTGAAGTGATCTGAATAAATGTATCCAACTCAAGTGATATTTTGAAACATGAAAAGGTAAATGTATGCAACCTAGAAATATACATTTGATTTTGACAAAATATTTTCATTCGCTTGTCATTGTAGTCATTTTAAGATTGCACACATTCGCCTATATAAACAATTCAAGCGTAATTTCTAAATGCAAATTATCAATGGCGAGTTTTTCTCAAGTGGCAAAAGTGCCAACTAGCTTGACATTGCTGTATTAATCAACAGGTGTAGTGTTGTTTATCGCCTTCATTCTTTGTCGGGCGCGTCGTGTTCATGTGAGGTACGTTCTTTATCTAATACCTCATACAAAACTTCAATCATAAAATTATGTATTTTTAGAGACATTATCATTTTAATTTTTAAAAACAAGATTATAAAACCTCCTATATTGCAGTTGTTTCTCATTTATTCACACCGATACCAATAGTCCCAGGACGTTAGAGGATACTTGTTTTGACATCAGTAATAACATAACAAACACTATGTATACAGGTATGTCAAATTATAATGAAGAGATTACCAATTACTGAGAATTTATTGCATGACAACAACAGGGACAAGAACATACCATTGCATTGATATGCATTTCAATATACATGTATAGAGGTATATTTCTAGACGTGATGAAGTCTTCATGCAAATATCACGACATGCAATTAGAAGATGTCAAAAAGCATATTGCTCAGGACTTCCACCAGCGGCCATTGTGTAAAATAATGATGACGATGTCTATCGATACAACACAATGCACAGAAACCATTGCAACAATACAGCATTTCTGCAAACAACCAAAATCAGTTTATTTTCATGGTAAGACTTTCATTCTTTTGTTTTGATAGATTAAACTGATAACTGCAGAAATATGTATGACTCAACTAACGAATACGTTACAATAACAGAAATACAATACTGAAATAATTTTATGTCAGTGGTCATTTATAATTTCAGATTGCTTTCCTGTCAACTGTCCAAGTACCAATGGGAAGAAAATTAATGGTGAACTTTTAAAAGAACTTCATAAATAGATAATACTTTCCTGTAAATGTTTTCTTTAAAGAAACCAGAAGCCTTCAAGCAATAAACTTTTCATGTTTATAAAGACTGAAATGATAATTATGTCTTGGTTTCCCAAACCAAAGATGAGTAAAATTCGACAAGGTGTCTACGTAGTTCCTACGTCTCATTGCAACATGAAACAATGTAAACTAGACAACTGCTCTATGGATGAACTGAAGAAAGGGATTTCGATCTCCTCTGCAGAAGGTGCGGGTAATACTTATATTAAGCATGAGAATATTCTAGAATATTGATATCCCGAAGGAAAGATGTTATGAACACTTTATTTGTTTTTTGGAAAAAAAATCATGCCAAGATATCTTTAGGTATCTTTCAAGTAGATTCTATTACTTTTTCAACTAGCCAATTAGTGGGGTTTTATTTTACCAGAAGCGTCGCTTTGAGATCTGAAAAGAAAAGCTTACACAAAGATCGAGAACTACCTTCGAATGAAGATAATAAAACTATGTCTAGGATAAGGAAACATAATTTAACGGAAAAAGAAGCAGCATTCTTACTCAATTTTGAGGTAAAAACAAGTAATTTTTATGGACTACCAAAAATCCATAAGTCTAAGCAAATTCAAAACGGAATACAGAAATCATGTGAACCATACATCAAAATACCGCGACCAACACACCTTAAACTACGCCCAATCGTAGCTGGCCCTTCTTGTCCAACACAAAGACTTAGTAATTTCCAAGATATCATACTAAAACCCATCTGCAAATTAGTTCCTAGTTATATTCGGGACTACATGGATTTCTTAAACCACATTCCTAAAATCGTTGAAGAAAATGCGAAATTGGTGAGTTTTGATGTCACAAGTTTGTATACAAATACCCCACACAACTTGGGAATAGAAGCCATTTCCTTTTGGATTGATAAACATCAAGGTGTATTACAATCAAGATTTTCAAAGGAATTTATCTTGGAAGGAATCAAAATAGTTTTGGAAAATAATCATTTCTTTTTTTATAACAAATGCTTTCTTCAAACAAAAGGAACAGCCATGGGGACAAAAATCGCCCCCACTTATGCAACTTTAGTTTTGGGTTTTCTTGAGGAGAAACTTTTTACAGAATGCAAATCAGTTTTTGGAGAAGAATTTGACCTGTATATTGAGAATAACTTGAAACGCTATTTGGATGATTGCTTTATTTTTTGGACCAAATCTTTACAAGATCTACAACACTTCCACAACATGTTGAATCACCTACACGATAACATACGATTTACAACGGAAATTAACGAAAATGAATTACCTTTTTTAGACATCCTGATTGTAAAGGAGAGGGTGAAAATCATAACAGATCTCTACTACAAGAATACAGATTTCCATCAATATTTGATGTTTAACTCCTGTCATCCATCTCACACCAAACGAAACATCCCTTTTAACATAGCCCGGAGAATTTCCACAATAGTAATAGATGAGGATCGCAGAAATACAAGATTATCTGAACTTAAAATATTTTTATGCAGACAGAAATATCCACCGAAATTAATTGAAACAGCTATACAAAATGCTAAAGAAACTTCCATCACAGAATTCCGAACTACTAAACAACATGAAGAAACCAACAATAAAATTCCTTTCGTTCTTACACACAACCCGAGAAATCACAACATATTCAAAACAGCCAAGCAGTTATTCCCTATTCTTCAACAATCAGAAACATTAAATGACCTCATTCAGCCCACAGATATACTCCACAGTAGACGTCAACCACCAAATTTGAAAAAAAAATTCTCACTAAAGCCAAATTTACATCAAACCCTGAAAAACCAGCAGTCTTCAAATGCGAGGATCCACGATGCGGTACTTGACAATTTATACAAACCGGCCACTCCATAACTTTCAAAAACGGAATGAACTTCAATGTAAATTCAACTATGACGTGTAAATCTAAAAATCTACTTTATTGTATGACGTGCCCTACATGTGGAGAAAACTATATAGGTCACACAGGAACCAAATTGGCTGACCGTGTTCGTGTACATAAACAACAGATCAGAGATCCTACAATAAGAAACACACCGTGTAGCGGACATTTTGATTCGTGCGGGGAAGGCAGTTTTTATATTTTTCCATTTTACAAAGTAAAAGAGGAAAATGAACAATTACGCAGAGCCAAGGAAAACTATTTCATAAAACTGTTTACGCCGAAACTAAACTGTTAATATTTTTATTTAATTTTTTTTAACATGTACATTTTACATAGAATGTCTCCTTTCATGTACAGGAATTCAGAGGCGCTTAAAACTTATAGACTGAACTATTTTAAATATGTCTGTACTTTTAAAAGTGCCTAACATTAACATTGTATAATGTTCTGACGTCACAATCATGACTGCATTATGTTTAACGTTGCCCACATAATGTCACGAGGATGACGTCATAATAAAAATTGTTTACATTGTTTAAAAATCTACTGACGAGCCCGCAATGCGAAAGCGCTATAGATAATAGTTTGAGTACTGGATTTAATTTGTTGACTTTATTCTACCCGATACCAAGAAAAAAGAATTTATTGAATATATATATATATATATATATATATATATATATATATATATATATATTGTCAAAACTAGGGTGATCCCTACCAATATCGATAGGTATATATCACACCATATATATATGTTACATGCAAAGAAGTGAAAGTAAAGGAAAATTGTGTTTCCATCTAAAATCTATCATTAAAAAGAATAAATTAAAAAAAAAAATGAAATAAAATCCCTAACTACCTACCCTATTTTTCAAAGAAGTGTAACAGCAACCACACATATTATTTTATTTGGTCTAAGCCCTGGCCACATCTAGTGATCCGTAAAGAAACCGTAAGGATGTTGTTGTTCTTTGTTTGTTTATTTTTTTTTTGGGGGGGAGGGGGTCTTAAATGCAAATTTCTAAATATTCTTAATGTTTTAATTTGAGCATAGTGCAAAACAAAACAGAACCCTTAGCTATTGATCTTTATCATAGTGTTTTATTTTTGGCAATTTTACAGATATAAGGTCTTATGCCATACTGTCATTTACTTCCATTTAATTGTGTTTTATTGTTTTATTCCTCTTCTTATAATCTGTTTTTATCATGCGCTATATGATTATTATTGTTTTCATTATTTCAGGTACGTATACTGCACTGTGGCCCCCATTTCATCAGCGGTATGTTTATCAGCTTCAAAACGACCCTCTTTTTCATGCCCAATACTTTATGTTACCAGGTGTTGAATCGCATATAAAATTGTTAAACGATCTTAACAAATCAACAATAAATGGTGATATGTATGTCACTGATATTCTTCAAAAGAATGCATTTACACTCTTTTGCGTTGGATAAAGTGCATCCAATCAGATTCTGTCTTTCTTGTGGACTTTGGTATTTTGAAAATGTTTGGGTTTGTTAACAGTAAATGCTGTTGAAGAATGAAAGAACCAGATATACCATACATAGAGAACTTTATTGGTTTGATTTGAAATTTTGTACAATAGGTACAAAATATATCCCACTTGTCTGAATTTCGCTGCTGACTTAGAGGAAAGCCCATCGGATGACCTGGACCGGTAAATGTTCGAGTAAAAATAAACGGAAAATGGTGACGTATACGTTTACATTTTTAGACCCTTTGACTTGAAATTCGATAGGCACAAAGTTAAGACATTATTAGTTATGTAGACACTTAAAGGGGTATTACGGAGAAATATAAGGTCCTTGAAAAAACAATCATATTGGACGAAGCGTAAGCCGAGCCCGATATGTATTTTCAAGTCGTACTTGTACGCATTTTGTATGCATTTTGTATTAAAACTCACCCAACATCCAATTTTCACTAATGAGATGATAGTTTACCATCTCTCTCTCTCTCTCTCTCTCTCTCTCTCTCTCTCTCTCATACAGTCGTACTTGTATCGGAAGGAAGCGATCTAGTTTCGATGATTAATGTACGAAGTTAAAAAAAAGGTGTAACAAAAATGAGAAAGGTGGCTAATTCGTTGAATGATATACGTTTTGCAAAAGGGGTAGGGGCTTTATCATACACACCCTGGTTCCAACACATACAGTACGCAGTCAACAGAATTAAAAAAAGAATGCAGCATTTTAAAACAAAAACGGATGGATGCTCCACTTTTCACTGTAGTGATTGTAGTCTGCAAGTTTTGTCTGCACTTTAAAACTTCATATATAAATTCCTCAAAATCATCAACTCAAATTCAATTTCCTACGCTTGTGTGGATCTTTATCTACATGCAGTATATGTGTAAACAAATAAAAATATCCGTTTGCCTT
>NC_079170.1:59268585-59328585 GCF_947568905.1 Ostrea edulis | reverse complement strand
GATACATTTTCTTAGAATAACTATAACATAAAATTCAGCTCAATTTTCAAATATTTCATCATAAAACTATGTATAGGTCACAAGCATTCCCCATTACAGGGAGGAAAACACACAGTGTACAATGGTCTGTGTCTACAAAGTTAGTTCCTACTGTCCTCCTTGTTGCACTTCCTCAGCATCTATGTCACACCGTGTCTATACAAGATCGTGTATAGAGTATATTTATAAATCTTCCATTATGTAAGTTAACATATTTCATTCACATTGCCAACTTTTCCCCCTCAATTAAATAAAACAATCAAATTGTAATAATTTTTCAAGAACAAATGGTAATTAATATTAATAAAAATTACTCCACAAACTACAAATGATTGACAAAAGTACATGTAATATTAGAAAATGAAATCACCTCATTCAAACAATTGCCCATGGAATAGAGATTAACATATCAATATCTTAATATTATTTTATAAGAAAAATGAACTGTACATAATTATGTTCATAAGATTTTGTACTCCTTGTGACACAGTCAAAACACAATGCGACACTCCATGAACACACCGTGTTACACGGAGGACTTCAGATTCAAGGCTGAAGAAGAGACTTCAACTTTAAAGGCACTGACTTTTTTCCTGGCCTACGCTAAACTCTGGACAATCAGTTCACGGGGCCCTGTATTTTTAGGGGAATACTTGTATTCTATACTGTATCTGAAATGGAGCAATATCCCTCCCAAAAAACATGACTGGATCACACCACAGTAAACAGTGTCTATACCTGCGACATCAAATTCCACAGTGAGGTCGCATCTGTGTCTGTGGTCCCTAATCAGCTGATTAACTTCCTCTGCCGATTGGTTGATTATGTCAATATTATTCACAACCAACACTCTATCCCCCTCCTGGATCACACCACATCTGTCAATGCAAAATTTGTTTTCATCTTTAACAAAACAATAAAAATTATAAGTATTTATGACAAATTTGTACAAATCTTTCATGACATTGTAAATGCTCCTTTTAAATAGGGATGACAATCAATCATTAGTTGTAAATTCCTTCAACCAGTTAACCGATAACTATTCTGAACAAAGATAAATCATTGTCTCAGATTTTTAAGTTTCAAATTCACTGTAAAACATCTTATATCAGTATGAGGAGTGCTTTGATAAGTATTCACAAAAAACACATGCAAACAAGAATGTTTAAAGCAAAAAAATACTCAATTTTTGCAATATCACGCCAGAACGGTGCATTATATCATTTACAAAACAAAGTACTTAATATATATAATTATATTTATGGGCTTCAGGTTTTTTCTTTTTAAAAAAATACTTTGGTCCACAACAGATGACGCCATACATCTTTATAGTTTGTTTACGACAATCCCTGCTGAGGAGAAAATCCATTGGGTCGGTACTGACCCTGACTCACATCTTAAACCATTTGTAATGGGAAAAAGTCTTATACAACCATTTTTTTCCCATTCATTTATTTTTATGAAGAGGCATACAATATCTTATTTCAAAAGTACAAGCATACATATAATAAATACATATCTAGTAAGTATATTTACAGTCAGTACAGATTGATTGTTTGCTTAATATCTCATATTTCATTGTAGCTCTACTTTTTAAGAGAGAAAGAGAAAGAAAGAGCAGAAATAAAGATAGATTTATAGGGTGTAAGATTGGAAAGAAAGGAAGTGATTGCAGTGCATCTTCAAGGAATCAGTATCAAAACATTAGTGCAATTAAATACTTATAGAATAACAGACCATATTTGCCAGAAATTATTGAAATCATTACGTTTATGATCACTAGCATTGTACAGAGATTTGAAATAGGAGTTGAATTGATTCAAGAAACCTTGAGTAGATGGTCAGGTATTCTGACAACGAACTTTATATACGTATTCCTTCATTAGCATTAATGTAGTATTAATAAAATTTGAAACATTATTATTGGGTTTTTTCACCAAAAAAGAAAGCTCTAGCATTTAAATTCAAATTAATATCTTTTGACTGACTTAGAGAAATAAAGTTATCCAAAAATTGTTGAATAAGCCATTGCAAAATTAAATGACAGATTGTTTCCTCCTCTTCTTCACAAAAAGTACATAGATTTGTTACACAACCATTTCTGTGATCACTGTGTTAATGCTCTCTGCTGCTGGTCCAGATGGTTAGCTTATGCGAGGGGATTGAGAGGTAAAGGTATATATTTTTTGTGATAATATTACAGAGTCTGACATATGCTGGGTTTTCAGGTTTGACGTCCCACACATACAAGTCAGTTTCAAAGAACACAGTTCTCTTCTTGTCTCTGTTTAAATATTTCCATACATGGCATGTTGGGGTGGCCTCTTCACATTACAGAGAAGGGAAAATTCACATTACAGAGAAGGGAGAAAATGCAATGGACCAGATTGGGATTCGAACCCAGGCCCCCTGAATCTCTAGTCAGGTGCTTTACCAACTGAGCTCCCTCATTAAGAATGTAAAATTCTGCTCACTAGCAAAGTCTGTAAACTGCTATCAACAAAATCAGTATGCCACTTCTCAGTGGTTTAATTTATGCATGATTGAGCCTAACTGGAAATTTTCACGGAGGTATTAAAGACAAACTGGATGATAATTATTGTTATCATGAGAGTTTACTTTGGAGATCGTCAATTAGTCAGTATCTTTATCCCGATAGGCATTTTTAACTGTCAGTTCCAGGGCTGGTCTACAGTACCAAAAGTAACAGGAAGGCAGAAAATGCAACAAACCAGATCAGGATTTGAACCAGGGCCCCCAAATCTCTAGTCAGCTGCTTTGCCAACTAAGCTACCTAGCCACTGGTGATCAAACCCGGCTGACCGCTACATTTCTAATAGGTCAACACTATGAAATACAAACCAAGGAAGAATGTGCTGCACAACACTGACTAAATACCCCCCTCCTCACCTCTCGGCAACACTCCCAGACTGTATAGAATATACTGTGATCCCCTCTGGGGAGCCTCCTTCCACTGTCAGACCAATCCCTTTGTGGTCCCCACACAGAGACACCTCCACTGTGTCCACATGACAGATCTGGTTACTAATGACAACGGAGGTCGCAGCTGAGGAAATGGACACTAAAATATATACACAGAAAATCAATGAAATAATTCATCACGGAGATATATGAAAGATTTGATAGAGAAAGGAATTTTTCAAGAGAAGCTATGTCAAAAGAAGGAAATGACCTCATTTAAGCTTGTTTCTACAAATAAAGATATACAAAAACTATTCATATATGTATGGGCTGCTACATACACAAAATTAAGAGTACCGGGCTTCAGGGTAAAGGTTTCTACAATTATATATAATTACTTAAAATCCGGTACACTACATGTTCATGCATAAGCTTTTGAATGAAATTGTTCAGTGCATATACAGTGAATCGTATTCATATATAATTAATGCAATAGATGTTCAATTACAGGCATGCAAAATAACTTACCTGTACTCAGAAATTACCTTTCTGATTACAGGAGGCGATACAAGCATTAGACTATGTTGTCAGTGGAGCAAACAATCTGGATTATCTATTTTTCAATAAGTGAATGTTCTCCTATTCACTCCGTGTATAAATACACTAGTTTTACTTCCTCTACTAAATCTGCAGCTTTTCAGACTTACTACAAGATGATTGTTTGGGGTCAATCCGGTGCAGAATACGTCTGCTTCTCCCCGACATCCTCATCATGCTGTTTCCAAATGGAGCAGATGATAGAGCATTACTGCTGCCAAATCCACAGGGGGTGGAAGCAGAGGATGGAAGAACTGGGACTGATGAAGCAGGGGCCATGCTGGGGAGGCAACCTTACATGACAAAAGCCGATACCAAAATGAAAGTAAAAGTGATTGCAGTAAACTTGTCGGGTTTTTTTCTTCATTGCTTGCAACACAGTAATATTTCAACTTACAGCCACACACTTTATCATCATATTGATAAACCACTGCATTATTTCATGACAATTAGTCCTGCTATAGTATATATGTGAAATTATCTCTTGAAAATGTCAAATTTGCAAAAAAGTATATTCCTTTCACTGTTTTTAAAATTAAAGAAATTAATTTGTCTGCAAAATTGCAGTTATTAAGACAACATCATGATATATGGTGTGACTGAGTCTTGATGCTGTTCTTCTCATCCCCATGTCTTCTGTGAAAGCAAGTAGAGTACCATCAAAGCAATGAACTGAAACTAAGATATCAAAAGGCCTTTTTTGAACCACAAAGTTAACATAGTCAATCCAGATTCACTTTGTCTCAATTTTACAGACCTTTTTACCAATGGTCATATTTTCTATCATTTTCAAATGTGGATACAAAAAAAGAGCAACATAATATGATTTTAAATCATAGACCTGAACTTTGCATTTGCCTTATTGCTAATTTGTAATACTGTCATAAATAAGGAGATATTATTGTGGGGTCTACTATGAGTCAACTCAAAACAGATTATATTAACTAGTAGTCAAATACATGCATAAATATAATAGACCACAATACTGTCTCAAAACAGAGCATTGTATATCTACAGGTATTGAAGAACATGCATAAATATAATGGGCTACCATAACACTGTTGTGAATTTACACATGTATATACATTTACCAAATATTGCTACAATGATGTTACAGTTGGACTATACTTCTACGATGAACATTCCGGTTCAAAGATTCTGATAAAGCATGCTAACAGTCTATCACAACATGAACTAACCTATCATTATGAATACTGGAGGTGAACTTTTCATTTACAATACTATTTGTGAAGGGATGGGGAATAGAAACTAACTAGTGGGGCTGAATGACCCCACGTGACTCCCTCTCATGTTTCTGTACCTGGAGCCTTCAGAAGTCCGTTTTTCTTGATGAAATCCCTTGATTGCTGTCTCTCTACCAGTCTGTGGGGGAGGAGTTCCAGCTTAATGGTGTCCTGAGTGTGGGTCTCGATCAGGCGGGTGGCTTCTGCAACAGACATCTGGTCCACGCTAGTGCCATCTATTGACGTAATGTGATCACCAATGTGTAGGGCTCCACACCTGTGTAACAATCAGCACTAATAAAACCGATCTATGAACATGCGCAAATACTGAGCTGCTACAAAAGAATTTAAACATGTACATTCCATGTGCGAGATCCAGTACAACTGCACAATTAATGAATTCTAGTTTTACTATGGCTTTCCATTTTGGCTATTTTGATTTCATGTACATTGTATACAAATTGAGAAACTTGGCAATGCAATTTCCCCCTAAAACATAGATTGTAATCTTATTTTATCTATATCAGCATTTCAGGTTCTTCAGTTTAATAAAACAAGCATTATCATCTTAATATTTTGTGGACATTCTGACATTGTACTGATCCAGAACAAAACAAACTTCACATATTAACTCAAAAATTTCACATGTTAAAATTAATGGCTGAAGACAACTAAAATGGCTGAAGACAACATCTGAGAGCTTATGTGATGGTAACAAAAAGCTTTTTTTTAATAATACATGAGAAAAATAAAGAAAGATAATTGCAGTATTACGCTATAATCATAATTGATTACCAAATCTCTGATTGATTGTCGGAAATCAATAACCTTTTCGACTGATAATTGATAGGGCTGGATCGATATATCAATTATCAATATAAATCAGTATTTTTTAACAATGATAACAGTTACAGTGAGCCCTGTATCATTTATCATTAATATATTAAAAGTTCTTATAAACGAATCTAACAGTAAGACTTCATGAATGAGTTAACAAAGAAATTGAAAATATATGAACGAACTATCTAAATGTAATTTGCTCCTAAGTCTCATTTGTGTATACTCCCTACAAACGTCTGCACGGTTTCTAAATTAACAAAATTTCCCATGCAATGGTGATGATCTAGCAAAAAATTAAGGATATTATTGAAAGAAAATATGTTTGCAATGCCTGATAAAAATTTTGAGTTTTTATATGAACTCAAATAAACAATACTTTATCAGGCTTAATTGAAAATACTGATCTTAAACCAGGGTCATGAAAGGTCATATTCAACTTGTATAATAGCGACACCTGGAAAAATCCAGCAAGATCTTTTGAGGAAGAAACACAAGAGCCTGACAACAACATGTTGAAAGTGTGCTGTGGTCCCAGTTCTCAACAAAGAATACTGCAAATGACTGTCGTACAGTGATGACAAAATTTCAGAGCAATACATATATCTGTAACCATAATGAGAAAAAGTCCAGGACACTATTTGACCTGTCTTAAGTCTTAAAATAGGTCATGGTGCACCAATTAAGCTGAAATGCAAAATGCAAATAGAATCTGTATTTCTCTGAGAGGAATGTTGTGACTACATTTCAGGGCAATACACTGTTCCTGTATCCATAACGAAAAAAAATCTGGAAAACTGTTTGACTTACTGTTAGTCCTAAAGTAGGTCAGGGTGCATCAATTCAGCTGAAATGCAAACTGAACTTGTATTCCTCCAAAAGGAAGCTTGTGACTAAATTTCGAAACAATATTTATATCCATAACAAAAAATAGCCCTAAAGTAGGGAACTGTGCACCAATCCAGCTGAAAAGCAAACTGATTCTTATGAGGGAGAAATTGTGACCAAATTTCAATGCTGTACATGCATCCATTATGGAAAAAAGTTCAGAAAACATGATCTCAGACGAACAGCACCATAACAATGTGTCCTGTCTGACAACGAGCATATAAAAGTCAGAAAACAAAGCAGTCCACTGGACTCAAGATTGTCATCTTCATCAAATCTAGAGTGCTTCAACGCACATGAATGAGATACTGTACACAGCTTTGAATTTGCTAATGGTTATTTTCAATTTCTTGTAGAAATTCATTTTAACACAGTTTTAGATTCATTCTTTTTTATCTGCAGTTCACAAATTCGGTTTACAGTGAGAACAGTAAAAATGAAACTGCAGTGAAAATAAAGTGATGTGAAGTCAATCCATCCAACAATATCCAAACACGATTTGATTTCTCGCCAAATTTTGCTACTATATTTAAGACTATTATTTTACACAGTTATTAACGTGCCCACCTGTCTGCGATACTCATAGGTTCAATGAGATCGATACAGAGACAAGGTCTGCCTTGGTGTGTGGTCTGTGTCAGATGTAATCCTAGCTTCATCCCAGGGAGTTTGTCAATCTCAATCAACAGCGGACCCTGTGCATTGTTCACTGCCTCTAAAAACAAAAGTCTTCAATACAAAGGAAATCTTCTACGTCATCAGTATCTTGTACAGTAAATAAGCTTCAAGTCAAATAATGTGCAAAATACATGTATATATTGTGAAAGTTCTGTAAACCATCCAGCTGCCATTATTGAATAAAATGGCAAGCTTAGAGGGGTAGCTGTTTAACTGAGGATTCAGTAACAGCTGACTAGTAATGTTATCAAAGTATAAATGTTATCAATCGGGTACATGTAAATTAGTTCCTATTAACTTAATCATCGTTAACCATGATTCAAATCATCATTAACCATGATTCAAAGCATGTCTATTGCATTTTTTTTTTAAAGTACAGGGCTGAGTTTTACTAAACTTCGTAAGTTCAAGATTTCATCGTAACCTTAACTTACGATAAAAATCCGTTTTATCAAACTTCATAACTTAAGTTACGTTAAAAAAGTCATTGTAACTCCACGACAGTCTATGGGCTATCTTAAGTTAATATTTTTTTCGTAATTTATTTGTTAACTAAATAAAAATGGCTGCCCTCATGCAGTTCGATGTCCCAGAGCATTTTGAGAAAAATGAAAACAAACCTAGAGCTGTGTCCTCGTTGAAATTTTAGCAACAGAAGCGAAGTTCTCACACTGTGACAAATATAGAACTCATTGAACGCTAGGCTATAAGTTTCCAAAAACACGTAATCAGTACACTGTGGGAATTTCCCAAATTTTTACCTCCAAGAATACTTTTTAAGATACCACAGCCATATTTTGACACGGGTTTCAAATCGAGTTCAACCTCCACACAATACATAATGACATGTGACGTCATATTCTATGTTTTGACATCATAATGCAAATGATGAAGTGGCGGATCTAATATTGAAGAAAATGATACGTGTAACATAAAATACAAACCGCATCTAAAATCAAAGGAGCAATCTCTCTCTCTCTCTCTCTCTCCGTGTGTGTGTGTGTGTGTTACTGTTTGACTTTGACGATGTCAATTTTGCGTAAATTGCACATACAAAATAACATATATAGCCTATATCTTAATTTACGTGACCCTCTCCCAGACCAAATTTGTGTGCCTGCACGCCAAAAATGAGCCTTGCTACTATACATGCTAACAAAGTCTGTATATCAAATTCTACTGAGGCTTAATTTTGAATGAGTCTCAGTGTATCTTTATAAAAATGAGGGGAGGGATCCTAACATGATAGGTCTACATATAGCAAATTATTTATATTTTATTATACGCAAATGCTGTAATATAATTTATTCATTGTGTTAGATATTCAGATTTTGTACAATATGGTGTTGTTCTGATTTGTTCTTTGAAAAATACTCCATCGCTACACTTGGATTATTTTACATTTATTAAATTTCAGGATTATCACAGCCGGGCTTGCTATTAAACAGAGATTTCGACTATTTTTTTCTATATATCGATTCAACAATAATGTGTAGGCGAGGGTCAGAACGACCGTCCCTGAACTTGAAATTAAGAAAATGAATAGTTATATCGGTCTACATATAGAGATAGGGGTACACAATATCCACCCCCCACCCCCGAGTTGGTAGAACACATATTTGTCTATTTCCTATGCATGTATACTTCCACTTTTAAAATACTGAGGCACGTTTGATTTGTCTATACCGACCACATAGTGTACATCATTCCGTAACCAAGAGCAAAAATGTACATTTTCTGGTGTACATCTTCTACATCCTTTACAGGGCATGTGTTGGTAAATGCACCAAAAAATTCAATATCGCTGAAAAATGGTGAGACTGAAAATTTGCAGGTTTTTCTCTTCGTACATGTACATATATTTTATTATGTGAAGTATATATATTAAGAGGATGGTCCAGTGTATTGTACAGCGTATGTAGTCATTTACAATAGTTTGTTGATTGATTGTATCTTGTTTAACGTCTCTCTTTCGAGAATTTTTCACTCATATCGAGACGTCACCAAGACCTGTGAAGGGCCTCAAATTCAAGCCTTTTCTCGGCGCTTACGGCCATTGAGCAGTGAGGCCACATCGCTCACCTGAGTCACCTTGGTCCATATCAGAAGATTTTCCATATCTATTTGCATGTAAAACCGTAGTCCCTATTATGGCCCCAAACTTACCCCCTGGAGGCCATGGTTTTTGCAAACTTGAATCTACACTATGTCAGAAAGCTTTCATGTAAATGTGAACTTCTTTGGCCCAATGGTTCTTGAGAAGAAGATTTTTAAAGATTTTCCCTATATATTTGTATGTAAAACTTTGATCCCCTATTGTGGCCCCATCCTACCCCAGGGGGGCATGATTTTAACAAACCTGAATCTGCACTATATCAGAAAGCTTTCATATAAATCTCAGCTTTTCTGGCTTAGTGGTTCTGGGAAGAAGATTTTTAAATATTTTTCCTATATATTTGTATGTAAAACTTTGACCCCCTATTGTGGCCCCATCCGACCCCCGGGGGTCATGATCTTAACAATTTATAATCTGCACTATATCAGGAAGCTTTCATATAAACCTCAGCTTTTCTGGCTCAGTGGTTCTTGAGAAGAAGATTTTAAAAGATTTTTCCTATAAATTTGTATGTAAAATGTTGATGCCCCCCTTGAGGCCCCATCCAATCCCCGGGGTCCATGATTTTAGCAAACTTGAATCTGCACTATATCAAAAAAAAAAAAAAAAATGAAAAAAAACAAACAACAAAAAAAAAACTTTGACCCCCTATTGTGGCCCCATCCGATCCCCGGGGGCCATGATTTTAACAATTTAGAATCTGTACTATATCAGGAAGCTTTCACATAAATCTCAGCTTTTCTGGCTCAGTGGTTCTTGGGAAGAAGATTTTTAAAGATTTTTCCTATATATTTGTATGTAAAACTTTGATCCCCTATTGTGGCCCCATCCGACCCCCAGGGGCCATGATTTTAACAATTTAGAATCTGCATTATATAAGGAAGCTTTCATATAAATCTCAGCTTTTCTGGCTCAGTGGTTCTTGAGAAGAAGATTTTTAAAGATTTTCCCTATATATTTGTATGTAAAACTTTGATCCCCTATTGTGGCCCCATCCGACCCCTGGGGGCCATGATTTTAACAATTTAGAATCTGCATTATATAAGGAAGCTTTCATATAAATCTCAGCTTTTCTGGCTCAGTGGTTCTTGAGAAGAAGATTTTTAAAGATTTTCCCTATATATTTGTATGTAAAACTTTGATCCCCTATTGTGGCCCCATCCGACCCCCGGGGGCCATGATTTTAACAATTTAGAATCTGCATTATATAAGGAAGCTTTCATATAAATTTCATCTTTTCTGGCCCAGTGGTTCTTGAGAAGAAGATTTTTTAATGACCCTACCCTATTTTTACCTTTTCTTGATTATCTCCCCTTGGAAGGTGGCCTGGCCCTTTATTTTAACAATTTAGAATTCCCTTTACCTAAGGATGTTTTGTGCCAACTTTGGTTGAAATTGGCCCAGTGGTTGTTGAGAAGAAGTTGAAAATGTGAAAAGTTTACAGACGGACGGACGGACAGACGGACGGACGCCGGAATACGGGTGATCAGAAAAGCTCACTTGAGCTTTCAGCTCAGGTGAGCTAAAAACTAACTTAAATCCACACAATGTAGCACGTTTCCATTTTGATATGATTTAGTGTGGCCCTCCTAATCTCAATTGAAAATGATTTGTTTTAATTAATTTCCTTGTATTTTCCCATATAAAACAGTGATATCATATTGTGGCCCCACCCTATCCCTGCAGCTCTGAACTGAACAAATTTAAATTTGCACTACATGAAGATGCTTGCAGATTAATAGGACTAATTATGGTCCTGCTGTTGTTGAGATGAAGGTATATGACTAATTATTGCCCTGCTGTTGTTGAGATGAAGGTATATGACTAATTATCGCCCTGCTGTTGTTGTTGAGATGAAGGTTTTTAAAGATGATTCTCTAAATATTCCCATAAAAAACTTTGATCCTTAAAGGTGGCCCAAACCTACCCCTGGAGGTCATGTTCTGAACATATTTCATTCAATCTGCACTACCTGAAGATGTATGAGTATTTATAGAAGACTTTTAAAGATTTCTCCAATATATATCTTCCTGTGTAAAACTTTGATACTCAATGTGGCCCCAAACTACCCTCAGGGACCATAGTTTGAACAAACTAAAATCTGAACTTCTAAGGGATGCTTGCATGTTCTAATATGAGTAATTGTAGCCTCGTTCTTGAGAAGAAGATTTTTCCTATACATCCCCATGTAAAAATCTGATCTCCTACTGTGGACCCATCCTACTCTCAAGTAGGGCTGTGCAGTGCACCAAAAACTTCGGTGCACCACGATTCATACCATTCGATTAGATGCACCAATTACAAATTCCGGATTTCGGTTCAGTTTAGATTTTACATACACTAAAACAACAAATATGACGTCCGAGTGATGTGCATAACATGTGGTTTTTTATGCAACAGAGATTTAAATCGCTACTGTGTTGAGAGTTAGCATTTTCACCACCCAGATACCAACAGAATATGGTCCGTAAGATCATTGCAGTTTACCTTTACATGACATATAGCATTTCTGTCAGTGGTGGAGTGAAATCAACATCGTAGGTAATGACACAGATTTGACAGTTAATATGAGAGAAGTAAATCAATAAAGGAGAGATTTTCAAAGACTTAATTGATAAGAATTGTTGAATTCTTACCTATCAATGGAAACAATATCATATACATTTAGATTCACTATAGATTTGTTTAATAATCCAAAACTTATGAAGCACATTAATATAACAAATTTTAATAGACTGTCAGTGTTTTCCTTTTTCTATCAAAGTTATAAAATGCCATCATAAATAGATATGATGTTTACAAATGATGACCAGTCTATGCGAAAGACATCGGACCGTCGGACCTGACCGATGTGCAGTACCTCAGGTCCGATGAGTTATTTTTTACACCGGACCGGTATGTCCGATGTCTCAGTATTCGGTTTTGAGCTTTATTTTGAGTCATTTAAATGTTTGTTATAAGTAAAAAATATCACACAAATCCTAATACGTAAATGAAAGTGATTAAACCGCATGGACCGTCTAAAGTATTATGCGGGAGGGATCCCTGGTATAGTATTACTAGTATAATAAATAAGATTTCCTTGGTTTTACATTTTCATGTGTTTCACTTTTTTACATTAGGTTTTTCGGTCTGACAAAATTTGTTTCAGTCCGGTGTGTTCATTGATTACACAGGACCGAATGTCCTGTGTAGTCCAAAAAACTTTCGCATAGACTGATGACATATAGTATATAACTTGAATAAAATCAAATCAAATATGCTACTCATTAAAATTGTTAAATTTTGTGCTGTCATTAGATAAATTGGACCTAACATGAACCGAATCGAAAATAACCGAACCGTGCTGTTCAGAATCGAAACCGAACCGAATCAAGCTAACCCTGAATCGTCCCAGCCCTACTCTCAAGGGTCACGATTTGAACAAACTTGAATCTCCTTTACCAAAGAATGATTTGTGCGAAGTTTGGTTGAAATTAGAACTGTCTTAAAGGGACTAATATCCCTCGCAGGGCACATTGGATGGTAGGAAGTGCACATTGGATGGTAGGAAGTGGTAATTCTGTGCTTATAGAAGAATAAACACATCCTTTTTACATAAAGAGGAACTCTATTCATTGGTGTTTAAAGATATACTGTAAGACAAATTATGTCTATGGATGAACAAATGGACAAGGTGATTCCAGTATACCTCCCTAAACTTCGTTGGGTGGGGGGGGGGGTGTATAATTAGCCTAGTGGTTCTTGAGAAGATTTTTAAAAGATACCACAAAATATTTACTAATTCTTAATTATCTCTACTTCAACAAGATGTGTTTGTGAAACACAAATGCCCCCAATAATGGCCCATTCCAAAGATGCCAAGGTCACAGGGTCAAAAACGTTGGCACCCACGGAATACTCAGGTGAAACATCAAAGCTCAAAATCATGCAGAATTAGAACTTTTTGATTAATGAATCCTTCCGCCACAAAATATAGTCCCTGACAAACCCTTTCAAAATTTAATTGGTACAAAATTTTTCAACTCAAGAGGTTTCAGTAATATATGTGTAATATGTTTGCACCAATGGGATCAGTATTGAACCACTACATACTTAGTTGTAGCATCCTGCGCAGTTGTACTCAAAAGCTCAGGCGTTAACTTCCTTAAGCTCAGGTGAGCAAAAAATACAGCAACAAGAACAGACATGCACTATATAGACAGTTCTTTAGCAGAAACAAGTGATTCTTACCCATGAGAGAGACATCATATTCCACAAGCAGACTGACCTCCCTCCCACACTGCTGCAGGAACACTGAAGCCTCAGCCAGCGAGAAATGGGCCACATTATAATCATTGATGGCAATTATCCTGTCCCCTATCTTTAAAGATCCCTCTCTGAAGTTTCCAAAGTCAACAATGTCACATTACATTAGTGATTATCTTTGTATATTTACAAATGAATACAAAGAAGTAGAATTCATCATTTGTTAATTTGTTGGGATATTTAGTAGTAAGAATTTGACTAAAAATTTAATCATAGTTTTACAGTTAGTAGTATGTATTTAAAGTATACTTTGATGCACATTTAATCATAATTGTTCCATACCATTCTCAAATATTTCAAGAAGCACTAAATACTCCAATGTACATTTTACACTAAGGTAATTTTGGATCCTAGTTAGTATCTGATAGTTTATCTCACACCCAATATGTCTCATTGTCTTACCTATCAGCTGGTCCACCCGGTCGCACTTGAGTGACTATGAGTGGCCGCGTCTTGTGTTGCTGTTCATGGTAGCCTCCCCTGATAGTGAACCCAAAACTCTTCCCCTCTCTTTGTAAGTTTATGGTGTATTGCTTACAGCACACAGAAAAGGAGTCGGAAAAACCTGAAACAACAGAACACAGATTGAACCGAAGGTGACAGAAGGATACCTCTATCTGTTCTTTCATAGCAGCACTAGTGGACAACAATGTAATTAAAGACTTTGTAGGACATCTAGTTTTCTAACGTAACTAATGTTTTAGTCTTATTATTATACAGGTGTTGTCTGACATGCACTTAAATCGGGAATCCTTTTCCCAGATTATACAAATCTCCAATAAATAATTCAACAAGTCTGTTCGTCATCCTACTGGATACATCTCATCCATGCGAATATTCTCATTCATTAAATTTTACCACACGATATCCCTTCCCGACATTCGAGTAAATGTGTTGGATTAATAACAGCAGTTTTCCTACTTGTGTTTTATAACAAATTGTGTTTGGAGCCTTAAGTATTAAAATTCAGAAAATCAGAGATTTCCGTAAAAGACCCAATTTTAAGCCACTTCCCTTCAAATTGACCTAAACAAAGAAGAAAAAAAAAAAAAAAAACACTGCTTGTCAATCTAACAAGCTCAGGCCCTGGCCAAAAAATTTAGCCAAGTGTGTCAACTGGGTATCCAAGATCAGAATGTGTTGATAGCAATTGACTACACGGCCGCTTATCAACCCCCTTCATCTATCACAAAGATAATTTCGCAGCATTTTATAAAATTATGAATCGATAATTACCTGAACTAGACCTAAATATTTGAATATAAGAAGTAAATTCTGTCACAGCCATATTTTATCTCGAAGAAAATGTTGTAAAAGATCACGGATCAACTTTTGGAAGAAAAATTAGCAGCAATTCAAACTTTATTTATTAGAGGAAGTTCCCCAAGTAACAACACCAGCTTCAATGCCTCATGTCCTAATTCCTACTAAAACATCATTAACAGAATGCCCGGATTGCCTCTGTTGGCCATGTGTTCTCACAGAGAACAGACAGTCTTGGTGGCACAATCACCAAAAATGACATCCCGCAAGAACAGCCATTGTAGAAAAAAATCTTTGCAAAAATTTTTGGACAATGCTTTGCCATCAAGGAGAATGGATTGACAAATGATTCCTTGACAGAAAATCCAGAGTATATCAGACAAAAGAGATTTTTTGCCTAGATACCTTTTACTGTGTATTTGTGCTACAAACAACAATTAAAAATTGTTAATTGCACATGAATATGTCGGAACTTGTCCCTCGTTTACTCCCTCTTTTTGTATCAATTTTAAACACCATGATCTTAAACAACTGTAGCATATATTACGAAAGGTTATAAAGGTGGTTACTATGACAGATACCATGATAACCATTTCTGATACTCTCATAATGAGTTAAAGCTATTGTCAACATACATAAACTATGCAAAAATAAAAAATGCAATCTCTACATTAAATTCAAAATATGCCTATATCATTCATTAAAAATACTAAATTTCACATTTTGATCACTAATAGGTATACGTCATTCAATACCTAAGATCATTAAAAAAAAACAAGAAACAAGTGATTTAAATGATAACACATATCTTTATCAAAACACCCATCTACACAAAAGATAAACAAGAAGCCCATGGGCCACATTGCTCACCTATGTCACCTTGACCCATATCTAAATATTTTACACTTTTACACACTCCGTCCCTGCTACAAGACAGACAGACGACGGACAACAGGCAATCAGAAAAGCTCATTTGAGCTCAGATGAGCTAAAAAGATATGGGACTTTTGATTATTCAAGCCTCTCAGAACCTGACTGATTATGTACCTGTATTAACGACATTACCTGTATCAGGCAGCTGATATTCTACCTCCAGAAGCACCTGCTCTCCAGTGTTTTTAAGCAGGCTGATTACCTCGTCATGTTTCATGTCTCGTGTTTTTATCCCATTCACTGACACAATGTAATCCCCTTCCAGCAGAGCATCCGATCTACGAATTTTAATTATCACATATAATATAAAAATAACACAAAAATCATTGTCATATATTTATGCATCATTATTTTACTACAAAATAAAAAGTTTGATTTGTCAAGTCAGAGAATTTTTTACAACTTACACTGTAGATCTATAACTATGATGATAATAATTGTTGAAATATTGTTGATATGAGGTTATTTTTTCATATATAAGGCATATGTTCTGAGTCATCTTGACTTTAATAAAATGACCTTGAGTGAACTTTGTCTGAAGGTCATTAGCCTATTACTTATTTGTGTGATATGTTCAAAAACAAAAATTACTGTTGAAATAAAGAACCTTTTACTAACTTATGTAAGGTATATATTCTGAGTGACTTTTCCCTTTCCAAAATAACCTTGCGCGAGTAGGTTAAGGAATCCCTTATAGAATATCACAGTGTACTTTATGCCTTTACTTCCCTGAACTACCAATATATGACGTCATAATGGAAAATGACGTCAAGTCACTGCAAACTTGAGCTGTTATGACGGGGAGAGTGTCAAAACTTTAGACCTTATTTCAAACTGCCTATAAGATGTCAGAACACTATAGCAAAATTCACGTGTCTGAATTTTATTTGAATATCTTACATGTCCGAATATTTTAAAATAGTTTGTTTATTTACCCTCGATTGAAATTCAGCGTGTTTACACTGCTTTCGGAAAATATACTTTTGAAATGTACTCTGTTTTATACCAGTGATAAGAGGTAGAATTTTATGATGTGTTTATAAAAGAGTCTAGCGCAGGTAATTTATGAGGATTCATTTGAGATCTATTACGGAAATCATAAGAGGAGTTTGTTCTCTACCTGTATCTTGCTTGGTTAAATGTTTGATGGCTTTGTTTGTATACAGATTACCATCAAATGTGTAGGTAAGTGTGTCTGTAAGTTGAACTCTTCATGGAATACGTGTATTTTGTACGCAAGTAATACTACCATTTTTCCCAAGCACATTTCGGGTACACAAGGATACGGTGAGTTCATTTATCAAACAAAAAGTTTAAAATAATTGTTAAATGAGCTGCGCTGAAGCGATTTATGTGAAACACTTCAAACAATTATAAATGACCGTCACGTGATCAACGAAGTCATGTGATATCATAACAGATATGCTAATATATAGCCGAGAGAACCTTCTATATAAATTGGCTGTACTTAAGTATTTAAATTACAAGTGAAAACCAAAAACCGACCTTGCAATCCAATGTATGTTTTGAACGCATTTCAAACTCCGGGAAGCCTTAACATAGTTGCGTGGTCCAAAAGTTCCTGTCTCAAGGAATATTTGTGATCAATTTAATATGATCAGTTTCTGATGAAAGGTTTAGAAGATGGGAACTTTCATATCATAAACTGTTGAAATAAAGAACTTTTGTGTTCTGAGTGACCTTGACCTTTCCCAAATGACCTTGAAAGGCCTTGGTCCAAAAGTCCTTGTTTCAAGGAACATTTGTTATCAATAACATAAATTTCTGATGAAAGGTTTAGGAGATATAAACTCAAATGGACTGACGGATGGACAGACATATGCTCTCCCAGAATTTTTCAGGGGGCATAAAAATGACTCAGGGTGTTCTTTATGCACTTTCTCTAATACCAAAGCATATTAATAAAATGCTAGTTGTACTTCTCTAATATCAAAGAGTATTAATAAAATGCTAGTTCTACGAAGACTTAATTATTACTTTTCAAAATATACTTGGCACCAAAACCACGGGTAACATTTACATTACATTTCACGATCCTAACCTTACAAGTAATGCTTTTCCTTCATAATTACCCAAGATGTAGGAACCTCAAAAATTAAATTTCAGTTCATTAAGGACTAATAGAATCCTTCATTAGTACGAGTGTGGAATAGGGAAATTCCGAGGGGACAAGATTCGCAGTCTAGGACGAGGCTGTGCCGAGTCGACAGTGAATCTTGTTTCAGAGGTGGAATTTCCCTATCTCACACAAGTAAATAATGAAGGATTATTTTTCTCACATGTCACCTACAGTTTAGTGCATAAAGAAGTACATATGTAGGTACATTTTCTAAAGTCATCTGGCCAAAATATTGATGATTTCACTTGGAGCTCAAACCCTGGAATTCAAATAAGGAATAGATTAGCAAATCCAAAATTCGCTCAGTTTGATCAGCAAAATGATTTGTGTCATATGACGAGAGCTTGAAGTTGGCATAAAATTGCAAAAATGCCATTTTCAATGAAAATATCCACAAATTCAGGTGGTTTTCCTTTCAGAAAACATACAGCTCATGCGTCGAGCAAATTCATATTCAAGCATGTTTTTCATGTTAAAATAATACACAATATATATCATTTTCATTTTGCTTGACAAATGCGCACATCTTTTTCTCTGTATGACTTTTGACAGTTTTCAGGCTTATTTTGAGAAAAAGGCGGGAAATGTTTATCCATGATGTCATAATGCTATCCATTTAGGAATATCATTCTGATTTTGTTGACATAGTATACCTGGCATATATTTTACTTCTTAAAACGCTGATTAAGGTTAATTCCAGACACATTTCATAGAGATAAAATTGTTGGGCCTTTTTATGTATACAATCGTACCTTGTTCTTTAGGAGCTTTGAGAAAATTCTAAATTATCAAAATCCTCATTTGAACTTCGATGCAAAAACTAATTAGATAGGCAAAAAGAACATACCCGAAAATGGTTTACACTATAAGTGTAAACTAAAAAATCCAATGTTGTCCACCAGAAAGCTATATACATTAAAATTTAATGATAACAATGCAAAATATTTTTACTTCACCGTGTAACGTAAATTTTCACCTTGTAACGTAAATCATAGAAAATATATGACGTCACAATCAAATGACGTCGCAGCAGTGTGAGACAGAAACATCTCACATGGGTAAAGTCGATCTCACACTGGTGACAATGTGAGACAGAAAAATCTCACATGGGTAAAGTCGATCTCACACTGGTGACAATGTGAGACAGAAACATCTCACATGGGTAAAGTCAATCTCACACTGGTGATAATGTGAGACAGAAACATCTCACATGGGTAAAGTCGATCTCACACTGGTGACAATGTGAGAAAGAAACATCTCACATGGGTAAAGTCGATCTCACACTGGTGACAATGTGAGAAAGAAACATCTCACATGGGTAAAGTCGATCTCACACTGGTGACAATGTGAGACAGAAACATCTCACATGGGTAAAGTCGATCTCACACTGGTGATAATGTGAGAAAGAAACATCTCACATGGGTAAAGTCGATCTCACACTGGTGACAATGTGAGACTAATAGAATCCTTCATTAGTACGAGTGTGGGATAGGGAAATTCCACCGAGGGGACAAGATTCGCAGTCTAGGACGAGGCTTTGCCGAGTCCTAGACAGCGAATCTTGTTCCAGAGGTGGAATTCCCCTATCCCACACGAGTTAATAATGAAGGATTATTTTTCTCACATTTTACCTACAGTTTAGTGCATAAATTTAGGAGCTTTGAGAAAATTCTAAATTATCAAAATCCTTATTTGAAATTCGATGCAAAAACTAATTAGATAGGCAGAAAGAGCATACCCGAAAATGGTTTACACTGTAAGTGTAAACTAAAAAACCCAAGGTTGTCCAACAGAAAGCTATATACATTAAAATTTAAAGATAACAATGCAACATATTTTTGCTTCATCGTGTACTGTAAATCTTCACCGTGTAACGTAAATCATAGATTAAATTGATCTCACACTGGTGACAATGTGAGAATATAAACTCTGACCTGTGCGCGACTCCTCCTGGTCTGAAACTGGATATGTGAGCCCTATTTTCTTTATCTGTTCCCCCTGTTAGCAAAAATAAGATCATTACATTAAATCAACATTCAGTCTCTCCAGGATATCACTCTAAAAATTTTAGTAAACATGACTATTTTCAATTGCGGCAATATTGACCTAGGAGTCTTTATCATCGTAAAGTTTACAAGTCATGACGAAGGTTAAAGAAAACAAAGAGACCGAGCCAGACAAATTGAAAATGTTATCCCCACCTCTTTGATCTTAGGGAGATGAAAAGATTGTGAATACCTAAATATCTTTAGTTAATCTGTGCTTACTTTCCCCTTTCATGAATTTACAAAAAAAAATATGCATAGTATTACTTATAGCTGTGATAAAACATCGGAGACTTGTATATGTATTACTTATAGCTGTGATAAAACATCGGAGACTTGTATATGTATTACTTATAGCTGTGATAAAACATCGGAGACTTGTATATGTATTACTTATAGCTGTGATAAAACATCGGAGACTTGTATATGTATTACTTATAGCTGTGATAAAACATCGGAGACTTGTATACGTATTACTTATAGCTGTGATAAAACATCGGAGACTTGTATATGTATTACTTATAGCTGTGATAAAACATCGGAGACTTGTATACGTATTACTTATAGCTGTGATAAAACATCGGAGACTTGTATACGTATTACTTATAGCTGTGATAAAACATCGGAGACTTGTATATGTATTACTTATAGCTGTGATAAAACATCGGAGACTTGTATACGTATTACTTATAGCTGTGATAAAACATCGGAGACTTGTATACGGGAACTATTTATCACTCACATTGTTCTTGTGGTGTAATTTGTCTTTAATGGGTTTTTTTTTTTTTATTTACCCGACACGATTATTCCAAGTCCATCAATTCTTTTGTTACCTGACACGATTAATCCCAGTCCACTAATTCTTTCATTTACCTGACATGATTAATCCCAGTCCATTAATTCTTTCATTTACCTGACATGATTAATCCCAGTCCATTAATTCTTTCATTTACCTGACAAGATTAATCCCAGTCCACTAATTCTTTCATTTACCTGACATGATTAATCCCAGTCCACTAATTCTTTCATTTACCTGACACGATTAATCCCAGTCCACTAATTCTCTCATTTACCTGACACGATTAATCCCAGTCCATGAATTCTTTTGTTACCTGACACGATTAATTCCAGTCCATTAATTTTTTTATTTACCTGACACAATTAATCCCAGTCCACTAATTCTCTCATTTACCTGACATGATTAATCCCAGTCCATCAATTCTTTTGTTACCTGACACGATTAATTCCAGTCCATTACTTTTTTATTTACCCGACAAGATTAATTCCAGTCCATGAATTTTTTTATTTACCTGACACGATTAATCCTAGTCCATTAATTTTTTTTATTTACCTGACATGATTAATCTCAGTCCACTAATTTTTTTAATTTACCTGACACGATTAATCCCAGTCCATTAATTTTTTTATTTACCTGACATGATTAATCCCAGTCCATTAATTTTTTTATTTACCTGACACGATTAATCCCAGTCCACTACCAGTCTTCTTTTGTAACTCTACTAAGGCTACCCCTGTCTGCTCTGCTGAAAAATTGAAAGCACTTCATTAAATGAAAATAAATGTTTAATCACATTATTAATAATGAAATTATAAACAAATATTCTTACATGACAAACCTAATTTACTTTTAATCCTTTTCAGTAACATAAGGTATTGTAAAAATTATTAACTTAAAAGAATTATAATTAACTGTCAAAATAATTTATCTTGTTGTAGATGGTGAACCTATGGTTTACAACAATTTACATTTTTACATATGGAATTAATCAATGGAATTCTTAAAATATCATTAAAGCAATCTCGATGCTTGAAAGCACATAAATTAATAAACAGAACAAGATGTGCTCGTGAACAATGACACCCAAATATGGCCAAACTCCAATGACAAGAGGTCAAAATGTTTGGTACGAAAAGAATGGCCTACATTTTTCATAATGCTATACAAGTTATTTCCCCCTGATTACAGAGGGTGCGCAGCATATTGCAGTCCTCAGTTGACGGTGTCATATAAGGAATAAATAGACAATTTACAATTTTTGATTAGAATCAACTGCCAGTTAATGAATTTTTCTAAAACATTAAGTGTAATGACTTCAAAATAGCATCACTGAACAAAATATTCTAGTCACTGATTACATTTATACTTGTCCCTTGTGTGGTTTTCTCACAAGCAATGTATGGTCATGATGTAACAAAGTATGTTTAAATATTAACTAGTCCTCGATTTCTTTAGATCAGAATTATGATGTCCTTAAGTATAGCAGCAATTCTTCATTATTAATTTTTATCAATATTTTCGATAACCAAAACACAAAAAACAAGCAATAAGATATGCCTAAAAACACATATACAACCAACGTATGTACATGTATATTATCATTTTATCGTTTCACACTGAACAAACTACTTTTTAATTCTGTCTGATAATCAAATTTCGATCACAAATTCACAAGGCCATAAGTATGTATCAAAGTTTTATTACATATTAATTGAGAAAATCTACAAGAAATGAAAAATAAGAAAATTACAGTGTTCATTAATTTTTATCTTAGTCACAAGATAGTTTGTGAATAACTTCAATAAGGGTCTTGGGCCAATACACAAAGCATGTTCATTATCTCGAATTGGTATCTCTAGTGTAATATTTTCTTAAAATATTTTTTGGCATGCAATTCATTCTTTTGAAAGTTAGATTTTGTGTACATCAACATACACCTCTTCTTGCACTTCAATTACTCAAATGAGCACAAAAACAATCATCAGGCTGGTAACAACAATGGGTCTGCTCCTCTTATTATCACATACAAAGTTGGTAATTTTTACGTGCAGAGATTGACATAGATCTATAGATAGGATCCTCCCTCTTTAAAAAAACAGCATTGCTAAGAATGGTAGTGGAAATGTAAAATTTAACCGATGAATAGAACTGAAAGATCAACCCTTGCCGTCTTCCTTCTTGAGCTTTGGATTTTTTGTTTTAATTTATTTGTAAAGAATTTTCAAGCAATATCATGAAGTCAACTCCCCCCCCCCCCCTTTATAAACAATACTACATGCCTGATTGTATTACATGCTTTCATTGTGCTTTTAGTTCTAGGTGTCTGTTGTTTTTAAAACTGATTACTGAAATCATCGGTATTAACTGCATAATCATAACAGAAATTAAAGTCAAATATGCCTGTAACACCCCCTCCTCCAACTCTACAATTTGACAAAGTGCATATTTTAAAAAGTTTTCTCCAGAAAATCGAAGAAATTAAACCTTGTGTTTTCATAGACATAGATATATTACAGCTTGTTAAAACTCAGCAAAATAAAGAATTTGGTAATGTAAGCTTTACTATACACTATTTGTTAGTACCATTTATTTGAAACTTAGGACCGCAATCGTAAGCCCCCCCCCCCCCCCCCCCCCCCCCCCCCCCCCCCCAATCCAGTGTAAGCGGAGTAACTGCAATAATGTTGGCCATTGCCTTGACACAATACACACATGAAATCAAAAATTGGTACCAAAAGAAAGGTCTTTCACACACGTGAAATATGAAAAAAAAATCACCATCCATTCAAAAGATATGACCAAGATTAATGTTTTTGGCGACAAGCAGACAAAATACTATGTGCCCCTGAATCTCCCATTACAGGGTTATCAGACAGGAAAAAGTCGCAATAGACATCACAAAAAGAAAAACAGAATTAATACAGATTGTAGCATTTGCAGATCATAATTATTGATAGAAGGCACTGAAATTTAAATCTTAATACATTACATTCTTGTATATATATAATATATGATATTTAGCATTATGTAACCACACATACAAAAATCAATTTTTGACATGTACACTTTTAATGAAGTAATCAAATTAGGCAAAAACTTTCATCTCATGCCAAATTCCTTGCTGTGTATAAACACAGTTAAACTTTTAGTTCATGTGACTTGTATCCTCTTTCAATGGTCAAAAATTTTCTAGTGTGAAACCAACAAAATTACAGTGTCTCTGAAACCTGAATTCAACTAAACAACTCTGCAGTTTGATAAAGTTGACCCACTAGGTCTTGCAAACATATTGATAATATTTATATTCCAACTTGATTTTGCTATGATAAACTGTAATGTATGGTCTGGTTCATTTGACAATATTTCCATTTTCAATGTTTTTGTCTTAAACATCTTTAGCAACTATAATGACAGCCATTTCTTCATGAATGTGAGTGTGTATGAATTTTGATAAATAATATAGTACGTTCATTTCAATGGCTAGGAATATTGAAAGTAGAATGTAAATATAATTAGTTCTTCATGAAGCATTGCAGTACCCTCATGCATTTTAAAAATAATTTTCTTAACAACTAACAGTGATGTCACATCATATTAAACAGTATTTGTTTTGTTTGTTTTTCACACCCCTTTGAGAATTTTTTACTCATATTGAGAAGTCACCAACCGTACATTGGTGAAGTTCCACAAACTGCTAATTGGCTTGAATTTTAATGATGATTTTTATATACATATACTCTTGCTTGTAGTATTTTATTTCTTCCTCTTAATCTTATGCTTTCGTATGTGTATATTCTTGCATGAAATGTTTTGTTTTTATTTTGTATTCTTTTGTTAATTTGTGATATGTCTGTGTATATGTGTACATGCATGCTATGTGTCTTTGTCATACATGTATGTGATAGTCGGTTAAAAAGCTCTACTGAGCTTGTGTTGAATGTATATAGTGCTGACTTTAAATAAAATTTACTTTACTTTACAAATTTAGACCTATGCTACAGCTAGCTTGATGCTTAGGACCATAGCAGTGCCAATCCCTGTCATGACACAGGAACTCCATATCCAAAAGATCTGTGACTTTCCCTTATCAATACTGAGCATTTGGCAAAGGAGTAATCATGCACTACCTATGTTTACATCTTAGGTTTGATACAGCCATGTATAGGGCTCAAAGTCAAACTCATGACCTCCTGATCACAAAGCACTCTACCACTGAGCTACACAGGGTTTGACACTAAGGCACGTCCGACCGACCGAGTCTACTAAATGCTAGGTTCGGTCGGGTAAAATGTCGATTTACTAGTCCGACTGGTCGTGTTGAAAAAATAAACAAGAAACTTTATTTTAAACCATAAGATATCTTATTTTTAACTTATAGCCATTTTTCGTTGTTGACACATGTGCGGGAATGTCTCGACTTCTTGTCCTCAAGGAAGGATGTTCTGAGAAAAAAAAGGAGTAGGTTGGGAAGAAACAAAGTAGGGCTTATGAAAAAGAAATTTTAAAAAAGCGGTTAATGTCATTTTATTCTAACAAAAGACTAAAGAATTTCCGTGCCGAGTAGAATTTAAAGAAACAGTAAATGCATTTGAAAATAAAAGCATCAAATTGAATGACAAGACTAAAGATGTTTTTGAGACAATTAAGTACGTTTTAGTTTAAACTTAACGTTTGTCATTTGAATTGAGTACTTAAATATGGAGAAACCATCAGGTTTTCTTTTCTCTGGAAAGTTTGTCAGGGCTAGTGGATGTAAGGTCAGGTCTAGTAAATATCATTTGAAGTAGCCCGACTGGTCTAGTGCTCAAGAAAGTAAATGTCAAACCCTGCTACAGCATCTATCATAATAACAATCTCCAAAATTGTGTTAAAGAAAGCATCTACACCTGTTCTAACACGGAAAGTTGTATGAAATAGGATAATCACAATGACAACCTCAAAAACTCATATCTAAATTAATGTTTATTTATCTAGTGTGCTGAAAATATGCAACAGTGTGTTGTCAAATTTCCCTAATGCACATAGATATGAAAAATAAACATTCAATGCTTAAAAAAATGATTAATACCCAATAATGCTTGTGGATTCTGACTTCATTTTCAACATAAAACTATAACGTTATACCTGCTTTATCTGTGTACAGGTTACTAGCGTTTGAAGGCGTTCTATACCGCAGCACTTCTGAAAGGAACAATATAACTTGTCTAAAGAGCATTCATACTGTTAGTACCATGCATATCATTTACAACATCTATGCATTCAAGTTTCTTGAAAGTAACTTTCAAACTAAATTCCCCCGCCATGATGTTGAGTAAACATGGCCGGCTGATGTAAACATTGTCCTGTCATCTTACCACGATGTCTCTCGGAGCTGCGCAAACAATCGGGGCGCCACCCTGGCATTCCTTGGAATTTCCACTACCCTGCGCTGAACATTGTATCGCAATTTGTCAACTCTTTCTCATTGCACTCATGTATCATTTGCTCACTCCATGTTTTCGCATTTCGTCAACAGATGGCGCACTATTTCCGTACTCCTTGGATTTTTTCATTTGGTAGAAGATTTCCGAAAGTTAAATTCAAGGGTCGTATCAAAAGGCAAAAGGCGATTTCTTTTTCCATGTAGCAGGAGGGGGATGGGGGGATAGCCGGAAAGAAAAGGGGGGCTACAGAGCAGAAGATCAATCAGCGGAGGACAGACTTCAATTGATACATGGAAGGATGGAATGATAAGGGAGAGGAGAAGAGAGAGAGAGAGAGGGGGGCGGGGGGAGGGGGGCAGTAAAACGTGTAAAATGAGCTTGAGGACAAATTTCAACCAATGGACAGAAGTTGTGAGAACAGAATTGCACTAAGAGGACCAAAGAAATAGATGTCCTCACAATTGCGTCCTCATAAATGTGACCTACAGCATGTGAAAGATGTAGATACAAAACATGCTCCTGACAATTAAGTCAGGGGTGGATCCAGGAATTGCTGTTACCGGGGGGGGGGGGGGGGGGTGCCACTGTACGAGGCAGGGGGTCTGGGGCTGCCTTGAGGCCCCAAGTGGGTCCAGGGTGAATTAAAAAGCCTGGTGGGGGTCCAGGGGCGAAGCCCCCGGAAGCTCCTGGATTGTACAAATGTTAGGGCCTGAAATATGTCTCCTATTAAGTCATTTGTACTATATGTTATCATTTTTAATAAGGTGAAATCTAGGAATTACTCAAATGCATTTGATATTTTTATTGTTCTTATACAAAAACGTGAACATTTTATGGCACGGTATTGTAGTAACAAAATGCACAGCTTTAAACAGATAAGACCACCGATAATCAAGATTGCCTATAGAAGTCTGAACTGGACGCGTGACTGTCACATGATTTCTTCTGAACATGCATTAGAAATGGCCGAATAACCATTGTTTGTAAACACCGATTTAAAACTACATTATTCTGGTTAAAACAGGTGAAATAATGTATGAAAGAAAGTGCTTGTCTTTATATACACATGTGAAATATGATCAAACTCAATCTCTAACCATTCAAAAGTTATATAGCCAAGGTTACAGTTTTCCAAAAGGAGGTCAAATCCCGAGGTGAAGGTCACAAGGTCAATGATTTTGATACCAAAAGAAAAGTATTGTCGCAAAGAGCATGTGAAATATGAAAGTCCTATCACCGTCTATTCAAAAGTTATGGCCAGAGTTTTAGCGTCATACAGACAGATGGACAGACTAAAAATCATATGTCCTCCAATCTCCTATTACGGGGGCATAAAAACAAATAAAGGCTTAAACTATATTTACAGTGTGAGACATAAAGTGGTATTAATGAGATGAAGCTGAAACAGCTTATTTGAGCGACTCAATGTTCTGTATCCAGAGGGAGATAATTCTATTTTTTGAACTGCGTGGAAAGAATGAATTTTGCCTAATTTGAGTTCTACGTCGTGGAATTAGGAATGAAAGTGTGTACATATTGCGTGAGACTCTACGAGGAGGATTGAGTCTGTCTTCTTATGTATGGCCACTTTTTCATCATGGACTATTTTATATACATGTAACATCATGATGTTAAGCCATGTGTCTGTCTGTCTGCTAGTTTTCTCCATTGTAGGTGATGTATCATGTCACTGACACTAGAGGTGTTGCTGTGTTTGTCAGTGATGTATCATGTCACTGACACTAGATATGTTGCTGTGTTTGTCAGTGATGTATCATGTCACTGACACTAGAGGTGTTGCTGTGTTTGTCAGTGATGTATCATGTCACTGACACTAGAGGTGTTGCTGTTTGTCAGTGATGTATCATGTCACTGACACTAGAGGTGTTGCTGTGTTTGTCAGTGATGTATCATGTCACTGACACTAGAGGTGTTGCTGTGTTTGTCAGTGATGTATCATGTCACTGACACTAGAGGTGTTGCTGTGTTTGTCAGTGATGTATCATGTCACTGACACTAGAGGTGTTGCTGTGTTTGTCAGTGATGTATCATGTCACTGACAGTAGAAGTGTTGCTGTGTTTGTCAGTGATGTATCATGTCACTGACACTAGAGGTGTCACTGTGTTTGTCAGTGATGTATCATGTCACTGACACTAGAGATGTTGCTGTGTTTGTGGTGTATCATGTCACTGACACTAGAGGTGTTGCTGTGTTTGTCGGTGATGTATCATGTCACTGACACTAGAGGTGTTGCTGTGTTTGTCAGTGATGTATCATGTCACTGACACTAGAGGTGTTGCTGTGTTTGTCGGTGATGTATCATGTCACTGACACTAGAGGTGTTGCTGTGTTTGTCAGTGATGTATCATGTCACTGACACTAGAGGTGTCACTGTGTTTGTCAGTGATGTATCATGTCACTGACATTAGACGCGTTACTGTGTTTCCCAGTGAGCAGCCCGTCTCTGAACCATTTCAATTTTGTTTATTTCTTCAGTAAGGTGCAGGTCCCACGCTGAGCAGGCATATTACCGCGAAACTATATTTACAGTGTGAGATATAAAGTGGTATTAATGAGATGAAGCTGAAACAGCTTATTTGATCGAACACTTTTGCACATCTTTGTACACAGATAATCATTATTAAGTATTGATAATACCATATACCAGAGCTTCTAACATAGACCGACATACCATATACCGGAGCTTCTAACATAGACCGACATACCATATACCTAAGCTTCTAACATAGACCGACATACCATATACCTAAGCTACTAACATAGACCGACATATCATATACCTAAGCTTCTAACATAGACCGACATACCATATACCTAAGCTTCTAACATAGACCGACATACCATATACCAGAGCTTCTAACATAGACCGACATGTCTATACCGGGACTTCTAACAATATTAGACCGATATACCATATACCGGAGCTTCTAACATAGACCGACCTAAGCTACTAACATAGACCGACATATCATATACTGGGGCTTCTAACATAGACCGACATACCACATACTGTAGCTTCTAACATAGACCGACATATCATATACTGTAGCTTCTAACATAGACCGACATACCATATACCAGAGCTTCTAACATAGACCGACATACCATATACCTAAGCTTCTAACATAGACCGACATACCATATACCTAAGCTTCTAACATAGACCGACATACCATATACCTAAGCTACTAACATAGACCGACATACCATATACCATAGCTTCTAACATAGACCGACATACCATATACCTAAGCTACTAACATAGACCGACATACCATATACCTAAGCTACTAACATAGACCGACATATCATATACTGGGGCTTCTAACATAGACCGACATACCACATACTGTAGCTTCTAACATAGACCGACATATCATATACTGTAGCTTCTAACATAGACCGACATACCATATACCAGAGCTTCTAACATAGACCGACATACCATATACCAGAGCTTCTAACATAGACCGACATACCATATACCAGAGCTTCTAACATAGACCGAAAGTAAGGGTGTGGCTCGAGTTCCACGTACGGGCTATTCTTGAATTTTCACAATACTTCCGTGGATCTAAGGGGGTTTACCCAGGCATTTTTTCCAGAGGACCCCAGCCTATCCTAGGGGCTCTAAAATTGAGTACCGGTATTTTACATTAGAGTGTGTTTGTCTTTGTTTAGTTGGGAAAAAGTCCTCTTCACTTTACATATACATTGACCCAAGTCTGAAATGTGTGCAAACAAAAACGTAGAACATGGGTGGTTTAATTGCTGTTTCAGACGCACATGTAGGATGAATACATAGAAAACAGTAATGGATATTTCTAAGCCTCAGTAGGCAATGCTTTTTAATTATAAACCATTCAACCAAAGCATGTAAATATTAAACATTTTCAGAAGAAATGCCTACGTAGTTTACCACAAACATATTTGACTTTTTTTATTAATTCAACTATATAAATAATTTCCCTCAGATCTCATATTTTACAAATAGTTTACGATACAAAAACACTTATTTTCAACCTTCCTAAATCAGAGATGAAAAATTAAATAAAACTAATAGTTATGGTGAAAGCAATAAGTACAGCAGCGAAGAATCTAGAAATTTTCAAAGTTTTTCCGCCAAAAAGTGGGATTGAAGAAACCAAATTGATGAAATAGATGACCATTTTTGTTGAAAATGTTCAACCAAAGGGGGTCGCAAACTCCCACCATACCCGTCATTCGCTGTATACCCCCTCCACACCCGTCATTCGCTGTATCTAACCCCTTCCCTTACCCGTCACTCGCTGTATCTGCCCCTCCATATCCGTCACTCGCTGTATCTACCCCCCCCCCCCCCCCCCCATACCCGTCACTCGCTATATCTGCCCCCTCCATACCCGTCACTCACTGTATCTGCCCCCTCAATACCCATCACTCACTGTTTTTGCCCCCTCCATACCCGTCACTCACTGTATCTGCCCCCTCCATATCCGTCACTCACTGTATCTGCCCCCTCCATATCCGTCACTCGCTGTGTTTGCCCCTTCATACCCGTCACTCATTGAATCTGCCCCCTCCATACCCGTCACTCACTGAATCTGCCCCCTCCATACCCGTCACTCACTGTATATGCCCCCTCCATACCAGTCACTCACTGTATCTGCCCCCTCCATACCCGTCACTCACTGTATCTGCCCCCTCCATACCCGTCACTCACTGTATCTGCCCCCTCCATACCCGTCACTCACTGTATCTGCCCCCTCCATACCCGTCACTCGCTGTAACTACCCCCCCCCCATACCCGTCACTCGCTGTATCTGCCCCCTCCATACCTGTCACTGGCTGTGTCTGCCCCCCCCCCCCCCCCTTCCATATCCGTCACTCACTGTACCCCCCCCCCCACCCCCTCTATACTCGTCACTCGCTGAATCTGCCCCCTCCATACCCGTCACTCGCTGTATCTGCCCCCTCCATACCCGTCACTCACTGTATCTGCCCCCTCCATACCCATCACTGGCTGTATCTACCCCCCCCCCCTTACCCGTCACTCATTGCATCTGCCCCCTCCATACCCGTCACTCGCTGTATCTGCCCCCTCCATACCTGTCACTCGCTGTATCTGCCCCCCTCTATACCCGTCACTCGCTGTATCTGCACCCCCCCCCCTCCATAGTCCATACTACCTGCTTGCATTCTGAAGGTATATACTGTTAAGTATTTAGATGCAGCCTAATTGATCCACGTTACTAATGGCCGGCCTCTTCCGCCTTCATACACCGATCAAATCAGATGATAAAAGAATGCTAAATGATATTAATATTAAACTTGATGATTTCGAAAACAAAATATATTTGTAATCTCAACGAATCTGCCCTTTCGCTCATTTTGGGATATACATTTGTAACCTTCAAAACAGGTCCCATGTCGAGGCGTTGCTATGGTACTGTTACGCTCGGACACCGGTAGGTCTATGTTTGTGATACTTCACTTAATGATTTTTCTGAAGACGTTACCAGCTTTAGCTGGCACTTAGGTGAAGTACCAACAAATATAGACCAACCGGGACGCTAGTATGAGTAATTAACCTCCCTGGAATTCAATTGAGGAGTAAACCTGCAAGATGTTAGCAGGATTGTGAACTGGGGGTCAAACTTGCTAAACCGGGACTAAGCAATTATCGGATTCTTCGGTTTACGAGATTGACAATGGACTGGTCACGTGATTCTGGATCGATGCCCTATTCTTGGATCAGCAGCATTTCAATATCGATTAACGTATATACCCCCTCGTCTATCTGTCAATTTATCAGGAGTTGTATGTAAGATTGAGAACTCGTGTTAACCCCACCGTGCGCTAAGGAAACTGCAATGAATGAGCCAAGCTTCGATACACGCACCGTGGAGCCATTAGTTGGAAAGATGTTCAACAGTAAACGACCATGGCAAAAGTGAGTATAAATGGCTGCGTTGACACTGTTTTGTAGCATAAGCTGTTATATCTTTATATTACCTCCAATTAACTGGAAAACTCGTGATACAGTAAGAAAATATACCGTCAACACCCCCGTTCCCAATTATTTCTAGTCTACAACCACTGCCACCCTCGCTAAATCCTGCATGACTTAGTAACCCTGTGGACGTGTGCCACAATGTATCGATAAAAATAGTCAATGATTGAGATATCATTCATAAATCGTTCGCTCATCGATTCATATCATGAAAATAACACCCAAGTGATTCATTGTCCTCAGCTCGTGTGTATTGACCTACAATCAATACAAAAACAGCCCGATAACAACACAATTCTAATGATTTCAATGACTACTAGCCGTAACGTCAGCTTCGTTGTTGCTGCTCAATGATTGAGAGAGAGAGAGAGAGAGAGAGAGAGAGAGAGAGAGTTCAGTTTTCTGTGTGACGGGTGAATTTTCAAGACACTTGTTATAAAGATTGGAAATGGCTAATATGACACACTAGCTCTACGACAGTAGTCCTGCAGATACATATATATGTCTCTGAGTCCTGCATAACAGTAAACATCAAAGAAAAACACCACCACCGTGTCACAATTGGTTAAACTGGATATAATTTAATTTTTTTAGGAGGATACTCAGTAACTTTAAAACAGACAATAATGACGTGGTACACGTACTGGTTAATCTCTCTCTCTCTCTCTCTCTCTCTCTCTCTGTGTGTGTGTGTGTGTGTGTGTGTTAAATGTGATCTCGTGTGGGGGTAGGTTTTTAACATACATGTACATATAGTATAGTAAATTAACGCTATAATGAAAACATTCGTTGTTATTTGCATATACTTGATCACCTATGGTACACAAAGATACATCAGCTGGAAGCTATTGATTTGTACGTTCCTGTGTGCTTTGGGGTCCCATGGATGGGTGGATGGAGCATTTCTGCAATTTATTCCGAGACAAAATAACATTGGCCTTATGCCTAGAATTGATTTTCTATCTCTCTTTCACTATATAGTTGTAGTATATCATGTCTCCACGGAGCCATCAGACGCTGAAATAATGTATAGTTCTATAACGGCGATACAGTTCATCTCTTACTTCTTACGGGGGCATTAGAGTCAAAAGCAAGATATACCCCTATATATGAACGCTAAACATATACGCGTGATTTGTATTTACATACATGTATGTACATATATATTACATATAAGATAGTCAATGCATGTAAGTTAAAATCTTACCTTCAATCATAAGTAGGTAACTGACATCGCGAAGCTATGCAATTATATTTGTGTAAATTTCTGTGTTGTTGAAATAGAACATCCTTCCTCGCACTTTAGCGCTGCATTCATTTCTCTGCAGAAACTTAATTGACCACATTGCTCCTTTGTTAGAAGATATGAGTAGAATTTTGTGTTTTTCTATGGTTAATGAACTTTGAGGTGCATTTTCCAGGGATTGAAAAAGTTCAAAAGATTGTTATTTTCCCCCAGACTATTCGGCAAATGCACATTTTCCTTTCACATAGACTAGGTTCCTTTTTAATTTTCTAAAAGCAAGAGACTATTTATTTGTTCATTAGTATGATTCTGACATCACCAATCAGTGGCGAGTCCAGGTAATAAAAACAGGGGGGGGGGGGGGCGGGCTGGTTCTTTTTCCACACAAGAAGTTGCTGCATCCCGAAAGTAGTTCAAGATAACCTTTTAATGGAGGATTTAAAAAGAATCAAACAGTGGGCGGGGTTAATCATGATACATAGACAGGTGTGTCCACTTTTCTCTCACCCCGCCCCTTTAATCTCTCCTTTACCATATCCCTCTCAAAGATTTGGACAAAGTATACATGTATACTACCTCACTGATTGTAGTTAGATAATTGTTAACTGAAAACGAAAAGATGAATTATGATTCATCGTATTGACTGTTCGTTATCTTCACCTTGCATTGAAAGAATTCACAAGATTGTTATTTCCCCGAACCATTTTCCTCCCATTATATATACACTGTACTTGGGTCCAAATAGCAAGAGGCGATTTAAGTGATCGGGTATATGCAATTTCTTGAACTAGTAAACAATGCATAACTGAAGAACACACATCATTGAACGCTTATTATTCTAAGACACTTTTAAAGATTTTGTTCGCGACACTCTCATTACATGCTGAAATATTCAGATAAAATTAATCAATTTGATTCAACAGGTAATGAATGAACATAAAAACGCATATATAACATTGTGAATGTTATAAATTTTGTAAGTTGAAGGATGAATGCCTGTACTAACTATGAATACCAGTGCACAACAGTTTAATATCTCATTCTCTCAGACCAATTTCGGCCTATGTTTACCATACACCGGCGGAGGGTAAACACAGACTAACATAGTGGTGGACATGTATAGGCCTACAGCAATTAAAGCAAGGGAGATGATTTGTTGTAAAATTACCCCCGCCCTAAAAACTATCCACTACTTGTATGTCAACTTCCAATGGAACAACAACCTCCAATGTATTATCAAAATTCGACGATAAAAAACTTATTAAAACTTTATTGTCTTTTCCCAATAAACATTTCCATGAAATATCTATCCCCATAATAAGTCGGAAAACATGGTAATATCACCATTTAGTTACCTACACAATGGTTGGAAATGAAGCGTACATTTGATACATTTCGTAATTTCAATGAACGTATAAATTTATGGTCGAGGCGCGATGGTCGATGGCAGTGTACATAACGTTAAGAAATTAGGCATCAATGGATTTCCATACTTATAAACTTGAAGAAGCGCCAATACTATGAAATAAGGTCAGTGTTTATATCTATTTATAATAGATGATAGGGATATATTCTCAATTATAAACGCAACGAATTTTGTGAGCAACTGTTCATGTTCCACTCACTGGGGCTAAGCCCGTTTTGACCTGAAATTCCTCGTAAACATAAAGATAAGATAAGTTTATTCCAAATTTGGGCCCAGAGCCCAGAGGGCATAATGTTCAGCAACACAGCTTATAAAGAAAGAAATTTCAGAAAATATTACAACATTAACTACAGACTGCATTAACTCCAATAATTATTCGTAGGGGAAATTAGTCCCGTAGAATTGACACTGTACGGAGTTTGTTTGACAATTACTGGTTTGTCTTTCGTAAATAATTTATAAATGTACACTGTTATGAGGAGTTTCGGGTCGATCCCTCAGTTAATTTAAGGGGGATCTGATTATTCTAACCGTGTATACATGTAAAAATGCTTTAACAATTGCTGCGTGTCTAGATTTAAAATTAAGTAGGGTTATTATCATTATAATTAGAATTACAGAGCATCGCGCTCAAAATCACACGTTCTCTCACCTCTGGTCGGCGTAGGTTCGAATCCCACCCGCGCCGGTAGGTGAGAAAATTTCCCAGTTTACTTTCGGATGGTCCCCAGGTACATTGTATCTGGGTTCTTTCTTGAAAAATTGTCGAGTGTGGCGGAAATCAGCAAAATAATCAATCAATAAATTAATTTTTTATTTTAATTATTCACGCTCGTCTTGTGTTGTCCATAATACTTTTTATTTAGGATTTTAGATTTAGGGTGGGGGTGGGCGGGGTGTTATAACATTTATTTCCATATGAATATATACACTATTATACATGTATGTGAAGAATATATGATGACAAAACATGAGTATATATTATTGATGTCAAGCATAAATATATAGTAAGTATATCTAGATCTTTGATATCATATCTAATATCACATAATAATCTTGGCCTATGTTTCTATTTTCTATCGTTTTCAGAGAGAGAGAGAGAGAGAGAGAGAGAGAGAGAGAAAATTAAAGATCATCAATACTAAAGGACTATATTGTCTTCTAGAATTTTGAATTTAACCCCCCCCCCCACCCCTTTAAATCTGCATACATGTACATGTATTTTCATTGTTAAAAGTAGTTTTGAAATATAGTTTTCTACATCATGTATGGACCTTATATTCTCCAAGTGATTTTTAATGTTGATATAAAGTTAGACAGTGTCCCGCACAGTCCGACTTTGAACCAAACAGCGACATTAAATCATACTGTCCGACTCGAGATCAAACTAATTCATTACTTTTGAACTATTTCACAACAAAATAAAATTCTTTCAAACGAAACATGTATTCTGTATTTACAGTGTGAAAATTATTATATATCTTTAATTAACACATTCATTTTCATTCCTTTTACACTTTATGCTATGTGTCATAAGTTTGATCGATCAAAATATTACCTGATGGATCTCAGAATGTCCAGGTGTGCAGTACTTACGATGGTCAAGTGTATAAAAAATGTGGCATCGTAATCGAAGACGGGAATACCACTCTTTAAATTTTATTAATAATTGGTTTGTTAAGTCAATCACGATGGAAGATGAATTTATTACATGGATAATCATTTTGATAAAATTAACATCAAAGTTGTCCGACTCTGAATCGTGTCCTAATCGAAGACCACCTTACCCTACAACACTCCCTCCGTTTTCCCGGTTTTGAATTCATTTACCAGTTTCGAATCTACCGATGCTAACCTAATAAATCAAAAAGGCGGACCAAAATAAATTTGGGAATACGTCATGTAGAAAATATCTTGAAGCATGGACATTTTTAATTTAACTGGGGTTCACTGTAGAAAGAAATATTATGAAAACCCAGACATGTGTTGATAATTTCATTTCCGTCATATGATGTGTAGCATTAGTATATTTTTAAAAAAAAATTGTCATATTGCCATGATTTGTAGCATTAAACCCAAAAATTATAAATAAAAGCAAATAAATTTAGAAAAAATAAATTTATCACCCCTGGGCTGCAAAAGACCTACCATGTCCATATCCATAGAAATGATAATGTTGCGACACTAAGATCATTACATCCTTCTCAGGACAGCTTCACAAACTGAACAGGGTCAAATTTACAATTTATAAAGTAGTCATATGGTATAACATCACTACCGCATTTCTCTTTCCATGGGGAAAAACTTAGACTTTGTTATGCCAATCCAGTGGCGGATTTAGAGGGGGGCGCAGCCGGCGCCCCCCCCCCCCCCCTTAAAATTTTCAAATTTAAGGTAAATCTCGGTATCTTGTTCTTTGATTTCTTGAATTACTTTATTGGGAGAACATATTTTTTTCCAAAAACCCCTTAAAATTTGGGTCATTTTATTAATTTCACCTTATCTAAATGATAGAAAATAGTACAAATGACTTAATAGGAGAAATATTTCAAGCCCCATAAAATCTGTAAAATCCAGGAGCTTCCGGGGGCTTGGCCCTGGACCCACTGCCTCATAAAGTGGCGCCCCCCGTAACCATAATTCCTGGATCCGCCCCTGCAATCGGATCACGGGAAATGAAACATTCTTTATCTGACCTTAAACTATCATAGGTGTGGGGGAATCGTTGTACACAGTTTCACTTGAACATCAGTGACTTGTCGTTGTATTTCTTACAAATGTAACTTTAATGGATATCCCGGCAAATGTCACACTTGGAACTTGTGACATTTTATGAACTAACATTTAGCCCATTTCTCGTGTTCACGTGGTTATTTCATTAGAATTCTAGTATCATTTTATTCAATATTTGCACATATAGCATTATATATCCTAAATAACTCAATCTGGACTGATAAGAAACTGACATTTTGTAATATTTGTATAATTAGAGGCGAGCTCAAAAGGTCGATGTCGGATAAAAATCTAAATTTAGATAGTTAGGGGGGAAAGGGGGATAAAAGCTCCCGTAAGTTTATGTCATCCGACACATCCATTACACTTTTGTGGAAAAAGAGGGGGGGGGGGGGGAGAAAAGATAAACAACTGGTTAAAAAACACATAATGATATTGCATTTTTATGAACATTTGATACTTTAATGTAATAGTAATGTACACTACCATATGTGAATAAACGGTAGAAAAGGTACACAGACTGAGAGTGTTATTTATAATTGTATGTTAATCGATTAGTTTCAACATTCATCATATCTAATATTAAAGGGGGTGGGGTCTTAGTGAAAACTATGTGAATTTAGTTTTTTGTCAGACATTGAACTTTTGATCTCGCCCCTTATTTCGGTTTCTCTTGCATTTCCATATAACTGTAGATTATATATATAACTGATCCGCGTGGCGTAAAGGAATCAACCAATCAATCTAATGACCCTGTGTTCAATCACATGCCTGAAGTATGTCAATTTTCTATTTTTTCATTATGTAGGCGTATTTGAATTTCAATGAAATTAGATTTTTTTTCAAAATTTTGTTTTGTCTGGTCTGAAAGTTTATAGAATTCCATACACTTTCTTGCCATAATTGTGAAATGATTTACTGACCATTTAGTCTAAAGATGTGACATCATAAAAACTCATAATTCAACTGATAAAAAGAAAATAAACACCGTGATCAACACGAATAAGATTGAGACCGTGCTCACTGAGTGAAGCAGTCTATTACACATGTATATTGATTGCTTTCAAAGTGAATTTATAACAAGAGGCCCATGGGCCAAGAATCGCTCTTCTGATACATTGTAGAACAGGCAAAATTTCTCACTAACCAAGATTCATCTGACAATTAACAAAGTTTGATGATGTTAAGTCAAATAGTACCTGAAAATTTAAATGTAACTGTCCAAAAGTAGGTCACGATGATAACATGTACCGAATCCACTGTTGATTACAACAACCGGAGAGCAGGATGTGCGGAGATAACGTCCCTCTACTTGGAGGAATGTCTAAACAATGCAAGATCACGAAGTCTTTAAAACGGAGTTCTAGACTGATAAACGAGAAACCAGATCACCTTTCAAAATCTTTTCTTTTGCTAATTCTTTAGTTGACGTGAATATACATGTATTCGTGTCACGTGCACCCTCCCTAAAAGGAAACAAAATTGTCCAAAAAAGGGAAATGCGCCAGAACGTTCACTGATTCCTAATTTCCAGCTGATTGTGAAGTCGGGCGCCGTATGTTAGAATTTAACAGTCGTCCATGCAGAATAACGAAGTTGCTACAGATGTTGAATTCAATACGCTGGCTTCGAGATACGTCCGAGTTATTTCCCTTTGGGGAACTCTCGTACATAGTAAGGCGCAAAACAACTTGTTCACACGCGGGAGTAGGACAAATATTCATCACTACATAAGTGATTCAATGTGCTCAATAAGTAAATCATACGCAGTTTCATCAACCGATTTCAACTGATACATAAACTAAGTAAGTGATAAGTATTCAAGTAGTATTTACAGTGTAAATATTTGTAATTCTTATTATATCACGTTATTTCGTTGCATCTACCTATATCTAGGATTTTACCTGCAAATATATGGCATTGTATTTATGTTCCCACTTTAGTAAATTATTTCTTTCGATAGTATTTCCTACATTAAATATTTCATGAGATGTCGGTTTTAATACATTTTATCATCTTTCTCACTGACTGCAAGATCCACTTTGTCCCATTTAGGCATTCAGAGTTACACTAAATGCACCTCCTACACAGGAGAGCTATAATCTCGAAACTGATGTGATATTGTTTGACGGTGCTGCAAGCGAATACACACACATGTATATATATATATATATATATATATATATATATATAAACATTTAGAAAAACAGCGAGAACGAGCGAAAGATCAAGTAGCACGTTAAGCACGGGCTTTGTCATTTCACAGGCATACCAAGTAGGCAACTGTGTTTATTACAGATAGACTGGGATACAACAACCTAGAAAGAGAAAATTATGTCCACATTTTTATTTAATTTCTTCAACAATAAATTAAGAATTTCGAAATTGATGCAACTGATGGATTATTGTTTCTACTCACTTCCGACTATTTTGCCCTAGAACTTCTTCCACGAACTGAAGTGACATTTGTTGTATTAAAGATCTAGTTACATCGAATCTGATGTAAAAAAAACCAAAAAAATTAAACAACAAAAATAACAACAACAAAAAACAACAACAACAAAAACCCGAAGACCCAACAGGTCTCATTTGCTAAGTTCTACTTTTTTTGGACATTAACCGAGTTTGATATTTTAAATTATCTAGTCATATAATGAACCAATCTGATTAAAATCACTTAGATCGCTACACTAGTGAGCGGATCAGAGGATCATAGGATCTGATTTTAATCAGATTGATAATGAACAAAAATTCGCGCCTCTAATCACTTGACTTGATCTAGTCAAGCTGTATACAAAGATGGCCAGTATCATTACGTAGGCTATAGTAGTATTATTATACGATGATGACTGACCAGTATCATGACGTAGTCTCTAGTAGTATTATTATACAATGGTGACTGACCAGTATCATGACGTAGTCTCTAGTAGTATTATTATACAATGGTGACTGACCAGTATCATGACGTAGTCTCTAGTAGTATTATTATACAATGGTGACTGACCAGTATCATGACGTAGGCTATAGTAGTATTATTATACAATGGTGACTGACCAGTATCATGACGTAGGCTCTAGTAGTAGTATTATGCAATGATGACTGACCAGTATCATTACGTAGGCTCTAGTAGTATTGACCAGTATCATGACGTAGGCTCTAGTAGTATTATTATACAATGATGACTGACCAGTATCATGACGTAGGCTATAGTAGTATTATTATACAATGATGACTGACCAGTATCATGACGTAGGCTATAGTAGTAGTATTATACAATGATGACTCACCAGTGTCATTACGTAGGCTATAGTAGTATTATTATACAATGGTGACTGACCAGTATCATGACGTAGGCTCTAGTAGTATTATTATACAATGATGACTCACCAGTGTCATTACGTAGGCTATAGTAGTATTATTATACAATGGTGACTGACCAGTATCATGACGTAGTCTCTAGTAGTATTATTATACAATGATGACTGACCAGTGTCATTACGTAGGCTATAGTAGTAGTATTATACAATGATGACTGACCAGTATCATGACGTAGGCTATAGTAGTAGTATTATACAATGATGACTGACCAGTATCATGACGTAGGCTATAGTAGTAGTATTATACAATGATGACTGACCAGTATCATTACGTAGGCTATAGTAGTAGTATTATACAATGATGACTGACCAGTGTCATTACGTAGGCTATAGTAGTAGTATTATACAATGAGGACTGACCAGTGTCATTACGTAGGCTATAGTAGTAGTATTATACAATGATGACTGACCAGTATCATTACGTAGGCTATAGTAGTATTATTATACGATGATGACCATATAATAAAACAATCATATTGATATTTTAAGGTCTCTCTCTCTCTCTCTCTCTCTCTCTCTCTCTCTCTCTCTCTATCTATCTATCTGTGTGTGTGTATGTGTTTGTTGTTCGCTCTGAGTGAGCACATAATGTAAAAATAGCTATTTAAGCAATTTCAATACACAGGTTGTTAGCCCACAGGCAATATATGTTTATGCAGATAATCAATAAGTTTGTGTAAATGATATTTTACATTAAAATTATCTGTTAAATGGCGATTCTGCATTCTGTTAGAAATGTCGCAGATTCTTTGAAAACGTGTTTTGTGTGTACACATCCCAAATTTTTCGTAAAACTCTAGATCCTGCATAGGAAATTAAACCAAGACCCAACCTGTCAAATTCGTCATGTATTTATGTAACCCACATTTCATGTTGCCATACGAATCATTTCTTCAAAACAAGATTTTAAAATGTTTTGTTTACCTTTAATTAAAATTTTCAATGTTTATGTGAAATTATGATTGACTCGAACGTTCTTCACACTATAGCTGCCCGTGAATGATTTAGGCTTACAAATAGTATTCACCCGGGGTGGGTGGGGTAGTTGGTTTCTTTTTAGAATAATCAAATGAGAAAAAAACACCCTGCAAAAATATCTGCATATGTGGTTGTAATAAAAGTACAATTAATCATTTTTTATACACAATACATGTATATCCGTTTGATCCTACATATTTCATATCCTAGACATCAAGTTGTTTCATCTGCACTTTCGTTCTCCGTAATGGTATAATCTAACATCCGCCCCACTCTTACACAGCGACATCTCTGTATGTAAGATAGCCAAGGACACTGTATGGGTATAGATTATATGATCGGATGTACAAAAGTCGCGTGATGTCAGCGTTAAAACACGCCCCCTTCTATTTTTTTCCGATGTCGAAATATCAGTGTGTCGTTTCTCTCCTCGAAAACGGCTTTAAACTCGTGTGTACGCATAACAGAACGTACCGGAAATATTTCTACACAGGAAAACACATGTTGAACGATTCGGAGGCGAAGTGAACCATGAGGAAGGGACTAGTATTGAAACCTGTGTTAATTTGGATGTTCCGAGACAAATTCTGATGTCAGGTAAAAACAAGTTTAAAATTCTAATGGACTAAATCAATTTCAACGTGTTTATGAACACGGTTTGGCCTGACATGAAAGGATTAAGTTGATTGAAATATCCCCGTTGTTATCGTGACTGTATTCAGGGTAGGTAAATTTGATAGCCCAGACCAGAGCCATATATATATCATATGTCTCTGCTTTGACCTATAACCTGAGAGTACCCACACAAACAGAACAATCAGATTAGATATTTAAAGTACATTAAAGTCGACCAGCAACACTACACGTACATACCCACACATGCACGGTTTGGTACAGTTGTAGATAGCTATTGGTTTTGGCGTGAGAGATGTTTTACTCGCACGTTACTATAATTAACGAGATTGTCCGTACTGTTCCTTTAGCAAGGATAGACGAAGGGATCAATACGTGTTCTATCCTCCTCAGTACAATGTTCGTCTGAAGTCTACTGAAGGACTCTTCTATAACTGTCAAAATGGTACTTATACATAGTGACTATAGGCGAAAAAATATTGTGATATGCTCAAAATGAGTAGAGATGCCAAAAAAAGGAAAGGTAGGTGAGTTTATGACATACTTTCATTTTTAAATGTGTAGCCTTCTGCCAACCCGAATTGAAAACAACTTTCTTTTTTCCCCCTCTATATTACGCACATAACGTATGAAATGGCGATACACACTGGTGTAAAACGGTCTCGACAGGGAAGGAAATTGGGAAGTGATGTGTAAACAAGCGTTCTATATTCGTGTGCAGTTCTGCTCTTGTTGCGAGAGAACTATAAAAAACATTTCATAATGAACCTAATTCAATAAACTAGGATATACCTATATTGATTTCTGCTGCAGCCTAAATGTTCCAGCGATGTACAGATCATATAACGTTCATAGTGTCTGAAAACCGAACAACAATAAAAGCGTGAAGAAAGACTGGCAGTTTAAATTGCCCAACTTCAGATAAATGTATACTAGGGAGAGGCTTATCAATAATGCAAATAGAAACCTCTTACCGATACAGAACTGTGGAAGTCCAACTACAAAATTTGATATACATAATCAGTTTGACAAGTTACAGTCACATTTAACCATTTCAAAAGTCAAAAGCTAGTTTGTTAGCGGATCACAATGTTGACATATACATTTCACTTGTGCAAATGTCGAATTGATGTCAGCTTGCCGCTATATTCAATCGTGATATACAATATATAAACACAATTAACTGGGTGCAATGCATTGTTCACAGACAGCATTGCCTTTTTGCACTTGTCTAATCTAATTATCTTTTCTCCAGAGTAAAAGGGAGCTTCAAAGATATTTTCTAACATTAACATTTTAATGGAAAAAAAGAGCGTTAAAAGATTTGTCACCGAGTTGTATCATGCTGTAAGAGCCTTCTAAAACAATAAGCATAATGAGTTATCAGTTATATTTCATCCCCTTGTATTGGGAGTAACATTATTTTCAAGTTCTAATACCTTAATTTGATAGTTCACCTCATGAATCGGACAAATCAGTTTGACAATAGAAATACCATTTAGCTTCTGGGCAGTCTACACTGCATGCTTTTGACAGGGTGTTTCTATATACCAAATGATGAACAGTTAAATTTGACAGATGAATCATTTGTTTTTAAAATCTATCCACTGCCGTAAACTCAGTTTACAGATTTAATCTGTTGAGACCCGAGTCACATACATGTAGATAACACATTTGTCATCATTTTGAATCTTCATTATACACTGTTTTTACATATGAGTATTTAGTTCATACATTTAGCTTTTGATTTCATCTTATTCCAGATTAATATCACTCCACTCCGCTGCTCTGCGTCTACTCATTAATCTTTTCATCACTTGATATAGTATGTACCAGTTAGATTGGGAAAAGTCTGCTGTCCTCTTCTCAAGAACCTATGAGTTAGAGCAGCTGAGGTTTACATGAAAGCTTCCTGGCATAGTACAGAATCAAGTTTGTTAAAATCATGGCCCCTCGGGGTAGAATAGGGACACAATAGGGGATCGAAGTTTTACATAGAAATATATAGGGGAAAATCTTTTAAAGTCTTCTTCTCAAGAACCACATGGCCAGAAAAGTTTACATTTACATGAAAGCATCCTGACATAGTGCAGATTGAAGTTTGTAAAAATCATGTCCCCCGGGGGTAGGTTGGGGCCATAATTAGGATCAAAGTTTGACATGCGAAGATGTATGGGAAATCTTTGAATATGGGCCAAGGTGACTCAGGTGAGCGATGTGGCCCATGGGCCTCTTGATTTACATTGAAGGCTGGGAGTAACCTAGAAAAAATTACACCCCTACAGCAATTAAAGGCCAGCAGTTGGGTATAAAAGCAGCCAATCGGTGAAAATGGTGGAATATATGAATTTTCTGGTCATATTCAGATTGCAGCACTTATTTTGCAAAAATAAAGATTAAGCTGTTGTACCGAAATCTTCAAATGAATATGCTTGTTCCCCTCATAACTGTGCATATATTGGCCATATCTATTTTAGATATAAATTCTCATGAATTTAACATAGAAGTAATTAACACCCCTACAGCAATTAAGCATATATGGCAAGAGGACAGGGCTTAGCAGTGTTATCAGAATAAGCAGCAGTCTGATGCTTGACTCTACACGTGCTCTGTAGCAGACGATATTTTGAACAGGGAGACTGGCATGATTTATCAAATAAACTAAAGTTTTCCCGCATTTTTCTACCACTCTGCTTGATCTGTGAGGCACTGAAAGGATATGTTTTTACTTTAACAAAACTTCACCCTAGGAACTACAAGATGAATTCATCATTGTTTTATCCATGTCTTTTAAAACATGTATTTTTTTGATAATATACACAAATATTGGTATATTTGATATACTAATACTTATGATTTTCCTCTTGGTACCTTTCAATTATGAGAAGAATCTGGGGGGAAATTGTAGCTGTGCAATGTAGGACATGTGCATTGAAGGATTATTAAGAAACACTTTGTCCATTATGATATTTGGAGACCTACTATCTATGATTGTCTCTTTTGACATTGTAATGTCCACAAGTAAGAGTCCAGATTGAGAGTAATTTTAGAGTGATGGTTGAACAATTGGACATATTTGTCATCATTGATGAGAGACAATGGGAGTTACACAACTGGCCTAGGAGATTGTTGCTTAATCAGTCAAACACCATGCTTGACATTTTTCGAGAAAAGGTACCAGCAATCCTGCAAAACTCTGAAACAGCGATCAGACTGAACAGTCCTAATGAGTTAATTTTATAAAGTTAACCAATTTTTTTTTTTTAAGGAATGTGATTATATATAATTAAAAAATAAAATCTGGATTTACCAATGATATATGAGTAAGTACTTTTTTCCACGTTGTACAGTGATTTGATTACATGTTTCCTTTGGTGCAATCCCTCTTATCTAGAACTAGATAAGCATGCTCGTGCAACATGTGAGTCAACATCCGTGTAAACAATAGCAAAAGATAATCACACCCACAAACTGCCAATCTCTAGTTTGAAATACAAATTTAGCCCTGCTTCAGATTTTTGAGGCCAAAATTAAAACTTCATGAGAATTTATATCTAAAATAGATATGGCCAATATATGCACAGTTATGAGGGGAACAAGCATACCCATTTTAAGATTTCAGTACAACAGATTAATCTTTATTTTTGCAAAATAAGTGCTGCAATGTGAATGTGACCAGAAAATTCATATATTCCACCATTTTCACCGATTGGCTGCTTTTATACCCAACTGCTGGCCTTTAAGACCCCCCCCCCCCCTGATTTGTTCAACATCGAGAAAGGCCATTTTATGGTCACATAGATTAGACAAATGCAAAAAGGCAACGCTGTCTGTGAACAAAGCATTGCACTGAGTTAGATTTGTTTATGATATGTTTGGTTTTCATGTATCATGATTGAATATAGAGGCAAGTTGACATCATTTCTACATTTGCACATAGGAAATGAAGGAGGGAGAACGACCTTTATAAATATGTCTACATGGTGCATAACATCACAAATTAACTTTTGACTTCACTCCACTCTTGATTTAGGGAAAGTTGATAACCCATCTGGACGATTTTGCATGTTTTTCTCTGAGACATTCTCTTAAAACCAATTTAGCTGCACTGAAATAATTCGTTAAAGCATACTGCAGGGTTTGACATTAACTTTTTTGGGCACTAGACCAATCGGGCTACTTAAAATGATTTTTGCTAGACCTGACCTTACATCCACTAGCCCTGACCAACGTTCCAGAAAAAAATCTTATAAGATTCTCCATATCTAAATACATGTACTTAATTTAAATGAAAAACGTTAAGTTTGAACTAAAATGCATTTAATTGTCTCAAAAAAATCTTTAATCTTGTCATTCAATTTGATGCTTTTACTTTCAACCCTTTTTCAGTTTCTTTAAATTTTTACCGGCACGGAAATTCTTTAATCCATTTAGAATAAATTGACGTCAATATTTTTTTTAAAAATTTCTATTTCATAAGCCCTGCTTTGTTTCTACCCAACGTTTTCCTTTTTTTTTTTTTCTTTTTTGAGACATCTTTTGCTTTCATTGAGGACGAGATTTCATATTTGATTATATAGACATTCCCGCACATATGTTTAATAAACACTTTCTTATATTCAATTCAAATGAACTGTTTTGGTGTTTTTTTTAATGAAAATGAATTCAATAATTCTATTTAACCAAAACATAACTTTACACACATTAACAATGTGTAGATGTCGTAGAACATCACTTACGACCGCGGCTTATTAGAACTAAAGATAGAGATTATGTCATCATGCGGTTCAATATTGCTCGCAAACTCTTTACAGTTATTTTTTTTATGAATAAAATATCTTATGATTTAAAGTAAAGTTTCTTAAATTTGTTTATATTTTTAACACGACCAGTCGGACTAGTAAATAAACATTTTACCCGACCGGACCTATCATTTAGTAGTCTCGGTCGGTCGGACGTGCCTTAGTATCAAACCCTGCATGATAGTGACATTTGCAGTAGGTGACAAAGAGCGTGTGTATCTATGAGACGTTGTTCAGTTCTGAAGCTCACCCCGGAATATGGATAGCATTCCTTTAATGGTTACTATTTGATATGCGACAGGAATTCCAACAAAGTCGAGTAATTTCAAAACAAACTAGATAGCCACGAGGACCTCTGATCCACGTCAAATCATTTCAGTGTTTACCGAGTTATTTCCCTTACCGAAGTTGTCCGCTTTCCCCTTCATTACACTACTATCTGATTACCGGTATATCGGTCGCTTTCCCCGTCATTACACTATATGATTACTGGTATACCGGTCGTTTTCCCCTTCATTACACTGTCTGATTACCGGTATACCGGTCGCTTTCCCCTTCATTACACTGTCTGATTACCGGTATATCGATCGCTTTCCCCTTCTTTACACTGTCTGATTACCGGTATATCGATCGCTTTCCCCTTCATTACACTGTCTGATTACCGGTATATCGGTCGCTTACCCCGTCATTACACTATCTGATTACCGGTATACCGGTTGCTTTCCCCTTCATTACACTGTCTGATTACCGGTATATCGGTCGCTTTCCCCGTCATTACACTATCTGATTACCGGTATACCGGTTGCTTTCCCCATCACCACACTGTCTGATTACCGGTTGCTTTCCCCATCACCACACTGTCTGATTACCGGTTGCTTTCCCCATCACCACACTGTCTGATTACTGGTATACCGATCGCTTTCCCCATCATTACACTATTTGATTACTGGTATACCGGTTACTTTCCCCTTTATGACACTATCTGATTAGCAGTATACCGGTCATTTCCCCTTCACCACACTACTATCTGATTACCAGTATACCGGTCGCTTTCCCCTTCATTATACTACTATCTGATTACCGGTATAATGGTCGCTTTCCCCTTCTTTACACTGTCTGATTACCGGTATACCGGTCACTTTCCCCGTCATTACACTATTTGATTACTGGTATACCGGTCGCTTTCCCCGTCATTACACTATTTGATTACTGGTATACCGGTCGCTTTCCCCGTCATTACACTATTTGATTACTGGTATACCGGTCGCTTTCCCCGTCATTACACTACTATCTGATTACCGATATACCACTACATGTAGCTAAGTGGTCAGGGCACTCTTTTCGCATCCGGGGGGAGCCTGCTTCGATTCTATATTCCGGCTTCGCTTCGAGTCCAAGATGATGACTCACGGCATTAGAGGCGAAATTTTGGAGACGTTGTGTTAAAGTAGGTGTTTGCAATATTTTTAAAAAATCGTCAATATTACAACCTTTAAGAACCATGCAAAGATTAAAATATGTGGCTTTTCACTTAAAGCTGATATTATCTCCAAATTCTACAACATACAAAAACTAACTGGAATTTACAGGTAAATATGATATGATATGCCCAATTTCGAGACAACACAGCAGAACAATTTAAAGGAGAAATATTCAAAGGATGGCCAGACTGAAAATATACGAAGATCTTTGTTAGAGGAATAGGGGGTTCTCTACAAAATGACGACCACGGAAGATCAACATGGTTAACTAAACTATAAAGTTTAAACTTTACTCCAGTAATACTAATTGTCATCACGATAATGGTTCAGTTTTCGTGTTTTAATTTTAACCGGAGTTATAAATTTGTCTTTTTGTCGCCGTTAAACACGTTACATCCCTCGTCTTGTGTGTTGAGGGAGGATATGAATTCCACACATACCATATATCTACTAATCTACATGTTCCTGCTATCAGATGTAAAGAGTAAGTCAATACTGCAGCTGTATCATGACTTATAAACATACATCATGTACAGTTATCATTTAACTGTAATTTTAGAGACACCACTACATGTCGGTTAAGGGCTACACATGCCGATGGCTACTTTGCTCAGGATACAGAAAAAGATCATTAAGAAGATACCGGTACGCGTGAAGTTTCCGTTCTAAAGAATGTGAAAGCCATCTCTTAGTCGACCATGTTTAGGCAAATAGCTCTCACTGACGAGCAATAATTAACTTTAGATCATAGTCCAACATCCTTAAGATTCTAAATAACACTAGTATAAGTGTTCATATTGATTTTCTTCTGTTAACCAATTTTGTCTTCATCTTTCCTTGTTTTTAGTGTATGCACTGCAATGTCAGGGAGCGAAATGTCTAGAAATCTCTTCTGATGTCTATTATCTCGGGGAACTGTTGGTGAGAAATATTGGCTTAATGTCGGGTACTCCCGGTGTGTTAATGTATAGATCAGTTTGTGCGTCATAAAACAAAACATGAGAGAGGAACTGACCTTTTCATCTTTAAACTGTTAATTGTTAATGACTTACAAGCAATTTTGTGGAAAAGACCAGGTTAATTGCTGTTTATTTACACCATAGTCTCACGTCATGCATGCTTCCAAAATCTCGTGCTCTGAAGTTATCGCTGAATCAAGATCAATATTCCCTAAACTGTCAGAGGAGATATGATATACAGTACACGGCGATGCTTATCGTGTTTTCTACAGTGTGCATGCTATAAGAAAGTGTTATGCATGAATTTAGCACATGAAGTATTTTTTCTGTTTTTATTTTAGGTACGACTGATGTGAAGGGAAGGAAGACAATGGTGAAATAACAATACAGGGCGTAAAATGTTTCCACGGTCGTCATTCCTCTACAAATGGTCTGTGGCCCTGTTTATTCTCATTGTATTAATGTATTCCTTCTTAATACAAAAAACAACCAGATCCTTGTCTCATAATTTCCGTGAACGGGACTCTCAGATCGTGCAGGAAACACGATCAACACGCGCAGCCAATGAAATCTATCGGACAACTCAGTATGACGTCAAAAATTCGTCATTTCCAGGTTGGACGTCAACAGTGCCACCAATAGTCAATCCACACGATTTTAACTATATTTTGAATCCAGTGAATATGTGTACTGGGAAAGATGTATATTTCATTGTGTATATTCATACGTCACCAACAAATTTTCGGAAACGTCAAACGATACGACACACATGGGGGGATCCCCATCTCCTGAAAATATACAAAGCTAGGTTAGTGTTCGTGCTGGGAAAGGTGGCAGAAGAGAAAGTCATGACCAAAATAGAAATGGAGTATAATCACTATGGTGATATTGTTCAGGAGGATTTCATGGATTCTTACAGAAACTTAACTTACAAAGGGATAGCTGCCCTCAAGTGGATTTCAAACCACTGCCGGCATGCTTCGTTTGCAATAAAGTCAGATGATGATATTATGATTAACCTCTTCAAAATCGTTGACGAGATAAAACACAGCACAGTAAATAAATACGGAACGACGAATCTCATTTTGTGCAATCAATGGGTGCGAATGAAAGTGCTCAGGGACGAAAACAGTAAATGGTATGTTCCCAAAACTGAATTCCAACCGGATTATTTCCCTCCGTACTGCTCTGGGTCAGCGTTTATTCTTAGTGTTGACGTGTGCGAGAAAATGTACACCGCCTCGTTTTACACGCCGTTTTTCTGGGTGGATGACTATTATATTACCGGTGCTCTTGCAAAAGCCATCAATGTAAAGCAAAAACGTTGGAATGACTTTTACATGTTGAACGGTAAAATTGTTGCCGAGATATTAAGAAACAATTCCAAGAACAAATACGCATTTTTTCATATATCTAAATTAAACTCAATACATAAAATGTGGAACAATCTAGTGAGAGGAATGAAGGGAGATTTACAACACACAAATACAACAATACCGAAATCCTGACAAAGAACTTTGAATGTTAGTTAAAAAACATTTGTTTTGCATTCCAAATTTCCATGTTTGTTAAAATTTTGATTGTTTATTTTAAATGTTTGATATTTTGAATATTTTGTTATTGATGTATAACTAGAAAATATTAATCATTGTATGAACGGTTTCCTTGTTTTCACTGAATTACTCACTTTTACATGGATCATAAAGGTGTTTTGATGTTTTAGTTAAACAAGGTTTGAATTGCACCGGAAACGGACACCATTGAGTGGTGCAGAAATAATCAATTAGACTATTCAATATTCACACAAATTTACAATTTTTGGCTCTATGAATATTAAAGTAAGTATAATAAGAGGCCCTTTTGGGTTACTGTCAAACATTGCATTGTGGTTCATAACTACACGAGGGTGAACAGGGCCGTAACTGCCGATGAGGCAGACGAGGCAACTGCCTCGTCTGATTTTTTGGCAAAAAAGAAAATAAAATTATATAAATGTTATATTATAGGATATATGTTTAAAATGAAGACAAGCACCTTTGTCTTTGACACCATATTACGATTCTTTACATAGTACAAATGAAACACAAACATGATAAATTGGGATTTAAAAAGTGTCATTTTCAGTCGTAAAGTCAATCGGCGGCCCCCAATCCCCTGCCTCCCCTGATTTAGAACCCTACTTACGGCCCTGGTGAATGTTGCAGTAAGAGATTGGTTTAAGGTTATTCAGCCCGAGTTACGGCATGGTGTACATGTATACCGGAATATGGTATTTGAATACATTTTCTGTGATCAGATGCCTGTTTTGCTTCATCATCAAAAGTTAAAGAGCCTTCTTAGCGTGAAGATATCAGTGTGATGTTCTGCATTGTCTGAAGCAAACGTATGACAATCTAATTTTTTAAAATAAAAAATGAGAACCTTTGGAATATATATCAATAAAGTCCATAGCATTCTTTCATGCAGTTTGAAAACTATGTCAGGCAGGCAGCAAAAGATGTGATTGTATTTTGTTGGGTGACCCTTTACTCGTCAAATTGTCACCAGCTGTAAGTGAAAAGCAACCAATTAAGACCTAGATATGGCGTGTAGGACCATAACAGTGGTGTCTTGTTTTTATCTTATCTATAAGATCTGCAAATGTTACATCTAAATGCCGTGTGTTAAGTTTATGAGCAGTTACAATCTCTTTTTACATCTTATAAATTGGTTTGAGACTACTTCCAAGAGACGAGCAGGGGTCAAATCCACGCTTCTTGATCAAGAGGCGAACACTACTGCGGCTGGTGCAAACAAGAATGTCAGTAAAACTGATGGATGATGCACCCCGACACACAGATGTACATCTAACCAATCAACTACTCCATACGAGGAATAACTCCCACAATGATTAATAACTGTTGAAATATTTTTGAAGTTTTTCATATATAAGGTATATGTTGAGTGACGTTGACCTTTACAAAATGACCTTGAGTGATCTTTGACTTATTTGTGTGATATAAAATCAATAGCTGTTCACAAATTGTTGAAATAAGGCTTTTCCCTTACACAGTGTATGAGGTATATGTTCTGAGTGACCTTAACCTTTCCAAAATGACCTTGATCCAAAAGATCAATAACTGTTGAAATGAAGTTGTTTTTTTCATGTACATGTATAAAGTATACGTTCTGAGTGACCTTGACCTTTAGAATATTACATTGAGTTATGTTTGTCTGAAAGCCCTTTTTCTATTACTTATTTGTGTGATATATGATCAATATCTGTTCAAAAACTGTTGAAATAAAGAACTTTTTACTTATATAAGGTATATGTTCTGAGTGACCTTGACCTTTCCAAAATGACTTTGGTCCAAAAGTTCAAAGTATATTTGTGATCAATTTCTGATAAAAGGTTTAGGATATGGGGAGCTTTATAAATAAGGGATATGTTCTGCGCTCATTTAAACTTCTAGATGTGATAACCACATTTGCATAGTTCTTTTTATAAGTTTATTGAATCATAAAAATATTCTGTTGGTTTTATCATGATACAAGTCAGTGTGATGTACAATGAAAATAAGTAAAACTAGGAAGAATTGTTTCAGCACACTAAAACTAATCCCCTTCCATTTTCCATAGTGTTTAAAAAAATGTTTTCAGGGATCATTTTTAAAGAGGAAAATTAGGAGTTACGGTACATAACTTAACAACCACATAGCTATATGCATATGTGCTTCAACCAAGGAGTTGTAAATATATGATAGTAAATTAAACTTGCCAACATACCAAATATCGAAGGCCTATGTCAAAAGAAAAAAGTTATGATCTGGATTAAAGGTCGAAGGTAATAAAAAATGGCACGTGACACACCGTCTTATCATGGTACATGTATACCAAATATCAAAGGCCTAGCCCAAAAATTATATTATTTGACCTTTAGAGAAAAGGTCATCAAAATGGCACGCAACACACTGTCATTTCGTGGTATAAACGCATACCAAATATCAAAGGCCGATGTCAAAAGACTACAAAGTTATGATTCGTACAAAAATATCCCAAAAATATATATTATTTGACCTTTACATAAAAGGTGAAAAGTCATCAAAAATAGCACACGACACACCGTCTTATGGTATAACCAAATATCAAAGGTCTATGTCAAAAGACAATAAAAATTATGGTCCAGACAAAAAAAAATGCCCCAAAAAATCTATTTGACCTCTACATGAAAGGTCAAAAGTCATTTAGGATGGTACATGGCACAATGTCTTATGGTTTAACCAAATAGCAAAGACCTATGCCAACAGACAAAAAAGTTGTGGTCCGGACAAAAAATGCCCCCAAATCTATTATTTGACCTTTACGTAAAAGTTTATGGTCAAAGGTCATCAAAAATGGCACACGACACACTGCCTTGTCATGTTTTACCCATTTACCAAATATCAAAAGCCTATGTCAGAAGACAAAAAAGTTATGGTTCTAACAAAATATGCCCAAAAATCTCTTCTTTTATCTTTACATCAAATGTTATGGTCAAAGGTCATGAAAAATAGCACACGACACACTGTCTTATCATGGTATACCCAAATAGTTACAAATATGAAATTCACATGTAATATGAATGTTCTAATGTAATTTTTTTTTAGTAATCTGCATTTTTTTATTTGGCTGTTAGCGCTATAACAAGATGGAAAGGTTTCCATTGTGACGTCATATAAGAAAGTTGCTTGGCCGTATTCCATGTAACAAAAAAGATAAAGAAATGGGGGGGGGGGGGGGGGGGGGGGGGAGAGAGAAATAAAAACGAAATAAGATATAATTCACATCAAGCAAAATTAGACTTTGGGAATATTTTAATCGCTGGTAAAACTCAGTTTGGGACCGTTAAAACGGCAGTAACGGTGAAAAAAAAAACAAAATCAACAAAACAAAACGAAAAAAGAATTAATATTCCCTACATGAAAAATAAAATACAGAGGAAATAAATACAATTAACCTTTACATATCATATTAACCCCCAAATAATCTCACGACAGGGCGATATATGCAACCAACTTAACAGAATTTTAAACTTACCTGTGTATGTATAACCACATTAGGATGATCAAGCACACCTTTATATATAAGTTTTAACAGATTTCTCATGTAATAAATGACTGTTACTACTCTGCTAAAAAAAAAAACAACCCAGCATTGTGTGGGAAACTTTTACAAATACATATGGTGTATATGTACATGGTTGACATTTCTGACATAAACAGGTAAAGTGAATACTTTAAAAAATGAGCCTAACAGCACAACCTCCCTTTCACTGCTTACACACTTATCTGTTGATTTATTTCCCATTCTAGAATATTTCTCATATGTTTTACATATATGTATACGTCGCCAATTTTAAAGGTGAAGTATGTAGGCAGGCATGTAGAATCGTGGGGAAAAAAAGATATATATATATATATATATATATATATATATATATATATATATATATATATATATATATATATATATATACTATAGTATTTACTATTTGTTTTTACTATAGTAGCAATGATTCAGAAGAATGTAAGCTTGTACGGCATGAATGAAAAAAACAAACCCCGAGTCAATCAGTCAAAATAAAAGACGGCATCCCCACGACTTACGAAAATGAAGTAATGGGGGGGGGGGGGGGGGGGGGGGGGGGGGGGGGTCAGTCTGATTGAAAGATTGGGTAAAACCACCAGGTTTTCTTTCCTTGACAAGACATTTTGACAATTCAATCACTAGTTATTCAAGCGTATTAGGAAGGAACAGTCACTAGTTATTCAAGCGTCTTAGGAAGTAACAGTTACTAGTTATTTAAGCGCCTTAGGAAAGAACAGTTACTAGTTATTCAAGCGTCTTAGGAAGGAACAGCCACTAGTTATTCAAGCGTCTTAGGAATGAACAGTCAATAGTTATTCAAGCGTCTAAGGAAGGAACAGCCACTAGTTATTCAAGCGCCTTAGGAATGAACAGTCAATAGTTATTCAAGTGTCTTAGGAAGGAACAGTTACTAGTTATTCAAGCGTCTTAGGAAGGAACAGCCACTAGTTATTCAAGTGTCTTAGGAATGAACAGTTAATGGTGATTTAAACGTCTTAGGAAGGAACAGCCACCAGTTATTCAAGCGTCTTAGGAATGAACAGTCAATAGTTATTCAAGCGTCTTAGGAAGGAACAGCCAACATATTTATTGCAGGTTGATAAATCTAACCTGTTACGTCGAACACGTGGTTGCTATTTATAGTTTGTAAAGGAATTCAGGCGTGTCATACCAGTAAGACCGGTTATGTAGAGCATGATTAGCAGGTTCTGTTTCTCAGTCATTCGAGCTCAAGACTTTGTGCTGTTCACACGCTGTACACCCACCCTCTTTATACACATTGCTATTGTGTTGTAATGTATATTATCATACAGGTTTATAATGTACATGATACAAATATTTATTACAAAGAAGGTATATATATATATATATATATATATATATATATATATATAGTTGTATGTCATTGTAGATATTGAAGATATTATTCCTCAAGGCAGTGAGGCAGATTGCGTGATATATGTACTTATGAATAAATGTGCAAGTCTTGGAGCAATTACCCATAAAAAGTGTTGTTATGATTTTGAATCAGGTAGTAAATATTTTATGTTCGTTTGAGACTGGTCGAATTAGAACATAACTAGTTATTCAAGTGTCTTAGGAATGAACAGTTAATAGTTATTCAAGCGTCTTAGGAAGGAACAGCCACTAGTTATTCAAGTGTCTTAGGAATGAACAGTTAATAGTGATTTAAACGTCTTAGGAAGGAACAGCCACCAGTTATTTAAGCGTCTTAGGAATGAACAGCCACCAGTTATTTAAGCGTCTTAGGAATGAACAGTTACTAGTTATTTAAGCGTCTTAGAAAGAAACAGTCAGTAGTTATTCAAGCGTGTTAAGTTTAATGTAATGCCGGGATCGACAATCGGACCCAGCCCCTCCTGGTTACAAAGCGAGTCCTTCCGGATAGTTCTGAAATGTGTACATTTTTAGCATCATTTTCAACATACCCTAAACTGCGACCCATTCTGGGAAGCTGCGACTGTTTAACTGTGATGGCAATGTGCCATAAATGTGTAATTTTCAAAATTCTACTTCTATAGCTAGTCATTGACATTACGAAATAATTTTACCATATTTGCTTTTACTGCAATGGAGATGATTAAGGCGTTCTCCAAATACACGTAGTTCACATAATATTTCATATATGATTGTCTGTAAACAGAAAGAGGACAATGAAAAAAAAATCGGGTAAGTAAAAATCATGTTAACATTTCATTTATTCCTGTAGTTATTTCTACAAATGTTGACTATATCATGATCATTTAGTAGGAATACAATTAATACTCAGGTGACCTATAAGGCCTGTGGGCCTCTTGATCTATGTCATTTCCTTATTGTTCAGTATTTGTTAATTGACTGACCTTATCGGTCACCTGAGTATTAGTTATATTAAAGTATTATCTATCACTAGCCCAGGGCTATGGCATTTATAATAATTTTCCTGTTCTGAATATCTATGCTATATTCTAATATTCAACAGAAGTATCAAACAAGATCTATTCTTAAAACAAAATGTCCCCGAAAGTGTCCATACTGATGAAAGAATTTACAAGATATAACATACGTTATGTCCATACTGATGAAAGAATTTACAAGATACAACATACGTTATGTCCATACTGATGAAAGAATTTACAAGATATAACATACGTTATGTCCATACTGATGAAAGAATTTACAAGATATAACATACGTTATGTCCATACTGATGAAAGAATTTACAAGATATAACATACGTTATATGGACATTATATGACTTCATGTATTTGGGACCCGCCCTAGTTGCGAAATTCCCAATTTTGGTATTGTTGTGGGTTAGAATAAACCCTAAATAAATTCAGCAGAAATCAATCTAAAGATTTAACATTACAATTATTGAAAGAAATATATATCAGTGCCCGATGCTGGTTGAGCGCGATGCTGAAATCCCAAAACGAGAATATAAACGGTCACAAATCGGCTGTTAATTAAGTCTAATCAATCAATTTCCAGATGTAATTCCAGAATGCTTAATGAGTTCGAACGAGTGTTCATTGCCACAAAATTTACAGTTTATTTGTACTAAAATGAAGTATCCTGAGCTTTCATCTTTACGACTCGAACAAACATTCTGAGAGTATTGCATGGCAATACATAGCCCCCTACTGGTTGCAAAATTCCTGGACCGCAACAATATTCAAAGTTCATTATGTAGGTTATGGTAATGGGGGTAATTGGGGAACCAGGATAGGAATGGTTGGAAATCAACTACTATACGAGTAAAGACTAGACCAGGAAAAAAGACAAATTCATAATTAGGTGTAGGTCTTTAAACTGTGAAATGTAGGTGATAATGAATAAATTAGCTACATTGTTGTATTACTATGCTAGAAGTTTTTTAAATGAGTGTAGTACTCTTATCTACAGAAATAATAATTCATTCTATTTTTCCAAGTCCAAGGGCCATAACTTCATGAAAAATCAACAGACCGAGACAAAATTCGAACTTGATCTGCAACTTTTTATGGCAAAGCAATGTATCAAATGAATATCTGCAAAAACAAAGAAAAAAGTGCAGAAAACTGAACTGACGGACAGACAGACGGAACGCAAACCTGAAGTCCCCTTCGACTTCGTCGGTATGGGATTAATAAACAGGGTTACATAAACTTTATATTGAACTGACAAACATCGTTCTAAAAATAGAACATCCAGAAATTTGTTTAGGTCACAGGTGTCAATCAAGTGAATTCTCGTCTATTTTGGAGTAGTTTGAGTGAAAAGGGGATATAATTTAACAACTAAATACTTTAGCTATATAATAAAAGGGTTATTGAACTTATATAAGTGAATATTGGCAAGCTCGTGCATTTTTACAGCCAACATTCACCAATATAAGTTCAATAACCCAATAATACTTGTTAAGAGACTGAGATTTTATTACCGGATGAACATTAAGCATGATTGGATATTAGTTAATTACGGGTGGGAACTGAATTGGGCACATGATTGGTTATCAATTTATGCAGGTTTACCGGTATACCTATAAATACGCCAGCGATGATTATCGGTTGCTCTTTTCCATTTCCCTCAGTACTGGTTGGGTGTTTGCATTTTATTAACGGGAAAAGTTAGTATGGTGCGTATGTACACTGCAGTTTAAGTTACTGAAGTGCATACTTATTACTAGTAGGGAACTAGGTTCACAAGTTTATATTATTTTATCTCATTAGGAGTAAAGAAATTCAACGCAGGCATAATGGCAAACTAACAACTCAACTTCATACAATTGTGATGACTTCAGCTTCTCCATCTTCCTATATTTGTGTAGCAAATTATTCAATTATCAACTGCAGATGGTGATTATGCAAGTAAACTGATTTGAAATGCGAGAACATGTTCTGCATACGATAACTTTTAAATTGATGTAGGCTAATGACAAATAAGTTTATGTTACAAGGGTTTCAACAGTCTCATTTAGAGCCAGCATTTAAATAAATCTGATGGTTATAAAGATCTAATTTGCAAATGCAACCTCTCATTATGTCGAATGCTGTCCGACACGTTTCATACCAATTGACAGACTGATTCTGACTACAGATCACTGCTTGTATAGGGTTCCACCTACTTCATCAGTAACCCTACGGTCATGAAACGGGTCTTTAACATTAACCTTTGACCGACTTTTAAAAAATTCAAATATAAGCCATATTTTTCAAATCGTAAGAGGTACTGTTTATATATCAAGCGTGCATTTCTTGTGAGAAGACCTTTCCAACGGTACCAGATTTGTTAACCTTGTGACCTTGACCTAGTTTATGGAAATTATCCATTAAAACGAGTTCCACTTTGTTGTAATCTGGGGGCATCAGTGTTTCACAAACACGTCTTGTTTATACGAGTTATGAAATTCATCACTGTTTGTTATCCTCACTTTTTCATTCATATTGTGTAATGTAACTTGTCAAATTGGACAGGCAGTGAGAAATCAGGGCCGTAAATTAACCTTCAATTTGGAGGAGGCAGGAAATT